>NW_010131248.1:0-4596 GCF_000699245.1 Pterocles gutturalis
GAGCCCCCCAGGTCCCCGCACCTTGGCGTCCAGCGAGGCGATCTCCTGCTGGTTGGTGGTGGAAGCCAGGAAGTTGCTCATCTGAGCTTTCAGGGGATCGTCCACCTCCACGTCGATGTCATAACACGCCGTCTTCTTCTGGTCATTGGGGTCCACGCTGGGGGGAAAGGGGGGGTTAGGGGGGTGCATCCTCAACCTCCACCCTGCTGTAGGGGGGGATCGACAACAGTGAGCACCCCACTGACTGCCCCAAGAAGCCCCCAAATTTGTTTTTGCCCCTCCCACGTGACTTGTGCTTGCTGCTGGTTTGGGCTGGAGACCTTGTAGCCCCCACAAGTCCTCCCACAGCCCGCTCCACCCCTCCACCCCACCGAGGAGCCCCCCAGCCCCGGGGGACGCTGCCCAGCACGCCCTCCAGCCCTACCTGATGGTGTGGTTGATGATGATGGGATCCGGGTGCTGCAGGAGCCCCGCCAGCTTCATGGGGATCTCGGAGAAGCGCATGCGGACGCAGTTAAAGATCTGAGGGGGCAAAGCAGAGAGTTTGCTGTCTGGGGCAGGGGCTCCTTCCACCCACCACGGAAAGGGCCAGGCAGGGGGAGGGAAAAAAAAACCAACCCTGGTTTGTGCAGGGCAAGCTCAGGGATGCAAGCTAGAGCCTGGGGAAGGAGCAGAAATTCAGAATGGACAGTCCGGTTTGCCCACTTTGAGACGGAAAACATGCTTTTTCTGGCATTACTGGGGGTAGGAAGGGTGGTCTCCTGCCAGCAAACCGCGCTGGTGCGTCGCGGTGAGGGCTGACCTGGCGGAAGTAGCGGTTGCAGTTGATGTACTCCTTCTCGTGACTGTCCTGCAGCTTGTTGTGCTTGATGTAGAGCCAGAGCGCCTGCATGATGCTGGCGCGGGTCTGGGTGTGCACCCCCAGCAGGCGAGCCAGGCGAGGGTCCAGTTTGTACTGTGGTGGCTGGAAGGGACACGCAGCATGAAGGGGGGCTGGCATTTGGAAGGGCCCCTCCTGCAGGCATGCTGTCCCACACTGCCCATGTGTCACACCCTTGTGTCACCGCAGGCTGCGAGAGCTGTGCCCGGAGCAATCTGTGCTCTTTTTCCATCCCCACAGCCCACCAATGGCCTCAAATTAAGGCTCTGCCCCAGCCCAGGCTGGTTTTACTCCCCCCAGACCTCCCCGGCACAGACAAGCCGTGCTGGAGGCACCCACCCAGCCCTGTGGTCCTACCTGGTGATCCAGCATGAGCAGCAGGGTGCATTTCACATTGACGTCGCCGGGACGCTTGACTTGGAAGCCATCGGTCTCCTGGGTTGTGGGCAGCCGGTGCCACTACGAGAGACCAAGGGGACAGCATTCAACTCCAGGAGCATGACAAGCCACCCGCTAACAGGCTATGTGTCTGCAGGCAGGAGCAGAGAGCAGCGGTGCTCGGGCTCTGCGCAGGGGGCTAGCAGAGGGAAACAGCCTGGATCCCACCCCGGGGAGTCTGACCCCCCGTGGGCTTCAGCCAAGAGCCGACGCGGGCCAATGGATACAGCTGGATGTGCTCCAGCCCAGAGGCGGATCGGAGTTTGGACAGGCTGGAGGAGTTACAGCCTCCAGAACTTGATGTCAAGGGCTCAAACAGCTCCTGGAGTCACTGTGGGATCAATCCTGCCTCAGCCACTGCAGGGGACGTGCGTCAGACGTCCCCCAAACCACTCCACACATGAAGGGGATTCACCCCCACCACAGAAATAAGCATTTCCCGGGGGAAAACACATGAGCTGGGTGCACGGAAAGCTGCTCCAGGCTGGAGCACCCAAAAAAAGGCCTGATCCCACTGAGAGGCAACAGGGCAGACCTTTCTTTGCACCCAATGGCTGGAACGTACAGATGAGCCTTTCTGCAGCACCATCACCCGTGCTGGGCCTCGCTTTTGTACATGTGTGGGGCCCACGGCAGCCCAAGCCACCTCTCAGAGCCACGACGGCACCGTGGTCCCTGGGGAGGGCTCAGCACCACTCCCCGGCATCCAAAAGCTCTCGCTCAAACCCCTCGTGCAGTGGGACAGGCGCTGGGCTGGGAAGCTGAGCACCCACAGGGTACACAGCAGGACCACCTCCCATCGCCCGCGGGGGATAACGGCTCTCCCCACCCGGCCTGGGGTGCGGAACCGGCCCCGCAGCGCGGCCGGGAGCCTCCTGTCTCACCTCCACCAGATGGTTGTCTGGCCCGTACAGGTCTTTGTCCAGCTCGATGACGAGGCTCTTGAAAAAGGAGGAGAACTTCCTCTTCTGCTTGCTCGGCTGCAAACCAAGAGAGGGAGAGGCTCAGCCTGACACCACCAGGGCGGAATCCACCCCAGCCAGGCTCCCAGCGCAGAGCACCAGTGCTCCTCCCACAACCAGTTCATCCCTGCCCGCATCCTTACGTCCTCCAGCAGTTTGCCCTCCACGCGAAGCTCCCAGGAGGCCACGCGCTCACCACCCTCCCCTTCTTCTTTGGCTGGGGTGAAAGTGTTGGAGATGTAAATCCTCAGCTTCCGTTTTTGCTGTGGAATAGGAAAAACAGAGAGGGAGGGGATCCACCTTGTAGCCCCCCACCGCATCCGGCTGCTCGCCCTCCCAGCCAACCGGGGCTGCCACGCACCGTCAGCGGTTTCTTTATGGCCTCCTGAATTTCCATCCTCTTCCGAGCGATGGTTTGGTCCAGCTTGCGCTCAAAGGCCAGGAGGTCCATGTAGGCCTGGGATTCTGGGACCAGCTCCCGGATCTGTCAAACAGAAACGATCGGTCCCTTGTGTGCTGGGATGGGGCTGCACCCCTCTGTCAGCCCCAGCAATGCCACCAGTGCTGGGCTGACACACCAAGGAGTCACCAAGTGACGAGTCCAGCACGGCAGCGCCAATTTGTCATTTTAAACGAAGACTACAGCCCTGCAAAGTCCTCCCCAAACCCCAGAGCTGTACTGCAGACCTCATTTTGGAGCCTGTCACTGCACCCAGCAGCCTGCCCAGTGTCCCAGGCAGGTAACATGACCCTGGATTGTGAGGAGGGACCCCCAGGAGAGGCTTGGGGTCCTCCTGGGGTCTCCACTCCTTTGCTGCTCCTTCCTTGCTCAAAGTCCTGCTTGTGCAACTTATGGACACCCCAAACCTCTCCTGCCACCCCAAACGAAGGGGGAAACCTTCCAGGTCGGTTTGGGACCAAGGAGAAATGCCCAGCGGGCAGGAGGTGGCTCGGTGAGATCCTCCTCCTCGTGGGGACCCCATCACTGCAGCTTCCCCGGGAAGGCAGCAGGGACACACCGCCTCCCTCCAGCAGCTCAGCCCCATCCCCACGCACGAGGCGGCACTCACCCTCTGCGGCAGGACCTTGTCGGCCATCTTCCTCCTCTTCACCCTGCGAAAAACACAAAGGCAAAAAAAAAAATAATATTACACTGCAGCTCTGGTGGGACATCTTGCTGCCTGCCCCGGGAGGGCTGCTCCATGCTTGGGCAGCAGCGGGTCCTGGGTGACACTGCCGAGCCCTGCTCATAGCCCAGGAGCCCAGTGGCTCTTTCGGCCCCATCCTGGCCACGAATGTGTCAGGCTCCAGAGAGGGGAGTCACAGCGGCAGTGCCATCCGTGTGCAATGTGGGTGGCTCAGTCTGAGGCAGGTGTTGAGGCTCCTGCTACAGCAAACTGGTCTGGGGGAGCGGGTCCCCTTTTGAGGGGGCTCTGTGTGACAGGGACTGGCAGGAGGGGAACAAAGGCTGTAAGAGCACCTAGAGCACTTGGATTGTGGCTGGAAAGAAAATGAGAAAGAGATGATATCCCTGGGGGCAAGCCAAGATGACTCCAGGGGGGAAGGTGCTGGATGGCTGGAGCCTGTCACCAGGAAATCCCATCCCTGGGTTCAGTTTGCTTCATCGCTGCTGCTTGCTGAGGGTCCTGCAGGGCAGGGGCAAGGAGGAGGTGGCACAAGGCACAGCTGTGGCTGCAGGCACGCTCCTGTCTGTGGGACAGCGTTCCCAAATTTCCTCTCTGGAAAAGGCTGTCACACTCTCCTAGCGCCAAAGCCCAGTTGCAGGAGTTCACTTAAAAACAGGTTAAAACAAACCAACCTTGCCTTGGTAGGGCCAAAATCATCGTGGGTAGAGGAAGCCACTACCCTCTAGTAGCCACTGCTCAACCATTTTAGCTCTCTCCAAGCTTGTAGCAACCTGTCAGACCACAGAGCCCTGGGCTCTGCTCCCCTCCCACTGCTCCCGATCAGCCCGAGCCCACCCCAACACCCTGTTACATTCACACTCAACGCCTGGATACCCAGGATGCTCTGGATACTCCTCCCGCTCCGCTGCACACCTAAGGGGCAGAGTCCAGCAGGCAAAGGGAGGTCCGGCAGCAAACGGGGGCATTCACGCTGCCATCACGAGGTGTCCAAGGTACACTGGCTGCTGGCGCAGGAGGACACACCGGGAGGGCAACCCTAGCTCAGAGGAGGGTCAGAGCACTTCTTTCTGCTGCATTAAATCCTTCCTGCCCTGCAGCATTTGTCACCCCGTTAGCAGCTGGCAGCTCCTGATCCCTTGATCCGCAGCCGGCTGGGAGCAAGGATGCT
>NW_010131248.1:4755-5324 GCF_000699245.1 Pterocles gutturalis
TGATGCCCAGCGGAGGGATTATGGAGCCAACTGAGCTGCTGGCCACTGATCCCACCACACACCCAGGTCAGGGAACAGGACCTGAGTATCCGTTAGGACCGAGGGACCCTGCCCTGAGAAACAGCCTCCAGTAAGCAAGAAGCCCTCGTGGAAAACAGAAACAGAGCAAAGGGAGTAGCAGCGTTGTAACCAAGGAGGAAGAAGGCTTGCTGAGACCAGCCCCAAGTTCTGACCCAGACTACAGCTCCAGGGAGCATCTCTGCAACCTGCCACCCCCCAGCCCCGCTTCCAGACACATCTTTGCCTCCCAGAGCCAGCACAACCCCCATGAGAATGGGAAAGACTGAGGAGCCGTTTCTGGAGCCTCTGGCAAGCACACACATGCGCAGCGAGGCTTTTTGGTTACGGGTGTGGAGACCAGAGTGCAGGAAAGCTGTGAGCCAAGTGATTTCTGTCCCCATCCCCACCCCTCCATCATCGCAAAACATCCCAGCCCCGAGCTCTGGCAGGTTTCCCACCGCCAGCGGTGCCAGCCGGGGGGAATCTGCAGGGAAGCCATGCTGGCTCCC
>NW_010131248.1:5552-6529 GCF_000699245.1 Pterocles gutturalis
GGGGGCCCCCGGGGCGGCCGTACTTCGACCCCTGCCATGGGCATCCGGCTACCTGGTGGCATCCCTGGGCGCTGGGGAGGAAGAGGAGAGAGGAAGAGCATGGTTAAACACCATCCTGTGAGGGGGCCTGACCTTTGCTGGGGAGCAGTGAATACCATCCGCCTCTCGCTTCTTCCCCAGGAGATTTCCGAGGCCAGACTCTGCTCCAAGATGCAGGCGAAGGATGGGCAGGGAGGAGGGAAGGAAATCAGGAGCTGTGGCCTTCCTTGCTGCAGCAGGAGTGACAGGAAAACAGAACTAGGACGAGCAGAAACCACAAACCACAGAGGAAGCCCATCCTGCCAGGCGTCACAGAGCCGAAGCCACACATGTCCCCAAGCCACTGCCACAAAGCAGGAGGTGTCGGACCTGGAGCTGTGCAATACCCCGTTGTGAGGGTCACTGGTGGCAAACCATCACCCTGGAGTCACCAGGGGCTGCGCCGCGGGTTGTGCTGTGGGTTCCTCTCCGGAAAGCTGCTCCGCAGGCAGACACAGAGCCTGGGAGGGGAGCGGGACAATTGCGCTTCCTAACGGCACCGGTCACGAGGCCAGCAGGCGGGAGGGAAGCCGAGCTGGGCGCAGGGGATGGAAGCAAGAGCTCAGCCCCGCCAGCAAGCCAGCTCTCCCCCCAGGGACCCAGAAAGGACATTCAGGAGTCATGCTGCAACACTGAACCTTTCCTGCACAGGGTCGCAACCCAGGGCAGCACTCAGCCCCTCCACGTCCCCTGGAGCAGAGCGGTTTGGCAAAGCAACACCCACGCCGCTGGCTCGCAGATGCCACCAGGTCTAAATTCCCCCAGGGCCCCGGACAATCCGTCACAGCACCCCACAAACCAGTGGCCGTCCCCACGGGCTCCAGCCTTCTTCACCAGCAGTCCGAGCCAACAGCCTCCCGGGATCCTTTGATCCTCGAGCTCCCCGCTGCCGATGTGCG
>NW_010131248.1:6540-6794 GCF_000699245.1 Pterocles gutturalis
CCCAAGCCGGCAGAGCAACTTTCCTCCCCTGCCGCAGGCTTCCTGACATGCCAGGACATCCCCCACGGCTCCTCTCCTGCCGCCCTGAGAATGGAGTTCAGACACATCTGTGCTGAGGGAGAGCTAACGAAGCTGCCTCGTTATCCCAAAGGAGCCCAGCAAGGCAACTCAGTGAGCGGACGAGTTTATCTGTGTACAGACATTGATTTCAGCGCAAACCCCGGCGCGGGAGGGCTGGGAGCACAAGCCCACGG
>NW_010131248.1:6826-11638 GCF_000699245.1 Pterocles gutturalis
CGCAGCATTTACGGGCAGGCTGGTTTGATGCTGGCTGGAGCAAAACTCGTTCACCTCCTACCCAAAGAGCTGGTAAATGCAAAACCAAGAGCTCGAGTTGCTCTTGCTCCAGGGTCCAAGAGGCCACAACGGTCTCTGCAAGCAGGAGAACCCAAAAATATATCAACCGCTGCATCGAGAAGCGTATTGCAGCCGGGGAGTCAAGCAGCAGCAGGCCACGGGATTAGTGCCGCACGTGGAAGCTCAAAAACACGCACATGACGCCCGTTACACAACCAAACGCTGGCTCCACCTTTGCTCAGCCTTCCTTTGAGCAGCACCTCCAGAGCCTGCGCTCGCTAACCAGCCCTTGCTCCGAGTCAGGAGCCTGGTTCTCCCTCCTAACAGCCCCCAGATGTTTCTCTCCTTTTCATCGGCCACGTTTGCGCAACTCCTCGTGACAAGCGGGACTGCGCCGACATCGCCAAGAGCCGGCTGCGGCCAGCAGCACCTCCTCTTTTGCCAAAAATGACAAGGGAAGAACTCCGTTTCTCTGGGTTTATCAAGAAATCCTTCATGGCAGGGCCAGGAGGAGAAGGAGCACTGAGATCCACACCCTTTGCAAAATGAAAAAACACAGGCAGCGTGCAAATACTGTTTGCCAGAGAAGCATGGCTACAGGATTGTGCTCCAGTAACGGTGCTGACTCACCTGCAAGGGTTCTGGAGAGGAGCTAAGCCAAGAAAAGAGCCTGTGAAACCTTTAATCAGAAATCTTGAGAGCCCCAGGAAAAGCTGCGTTGTGCCGAGGCTGCACGCAGTCACCTGCAGTTCCCCAGAGCCATCAGGAGCATGGAGAGGACACAGAGCTTTGGAGGAAATCCTGGAACCTGGGTGTTTCTCAAGCCCACGCTTCCCCAGTGCCATGGGGAATCCAGTCTGAGGTCAGGCAAGTTCCCTGTGGGACAATATCCAACACCACAACCCCTTCCCAAAGCACACGGATGGGGAACACCATCAGCAGCTTGGATTAAGGCGACATGGCCATGACCAGCTCCTGTCCTTCAGCCAAGGTCTGTCCTGCCTCCCTCTGCCCCTCCATGGGTGACATTTCTGATCTCTCCCTGAAATGACAGATCTGAAGGCTGGCTGAGTTTTTTGAGAGGGTCTCCGACAGCTCCACATGAGTGACAGCATCTTGTGCAAGGTCTCCTGCGTGTCCATCTGCTCTTCAGAGGGCCAGAGGCTGCTCGGTTTCAAGAAGAGGAGACCCTTCTGTCAGCAGGGAGAGATTCAGCTCAAGGATGAACGGATCTGTCAGGCTTAAGACTTTAACGTCACCTCCACAAACATCTGAGAACCATCAGCCACAGTCAAGCTGCCGGGGGATCGAGCTCCAGCCCACCAGGGACTTGTATTTGATCCCTTGGATGAGCAAAAAAAAAAAAAAAAAAAAGGAAGGCAGAATCCTCCCCGAAGGCTCCTAAGACCCAACCCACGCAAGCACGGTGCAGCCTTAAATCTCCAGCTAAGCCCCGAAGCAGCATTACAGCCCCGGCAGGATGAAGGCAGCCTCCAGCCCCCTTCGGAAGCCCTGGAAATTAAGCAGGATGTGGGAGGGTTTAAATTCAGGAAATTTTATTAGACCGGCTCAAACCAAAGAGAGCTTCCTTAGCTCCTTCCTGGCTAACAGAACCCCTGGTCCCTCCGTCCCCCCCTTGTCACCCAGGGCCGCGGTGCTGCCCCATCCCCTCCGGGTGCAGCCTCGTCCTCCCCTCCCTGCCCCACCGCTCCTGCCAGTGGGGCGGACAAAGGGCAAACCTCGCAAGCTCAGCTCCGAGGAACAACCTGGACCTCGTCCAGCCTTCCCCGCAGAGAGCGAGCGGAGCCGCTTGGAAACGGGACAAAAACCAGCTTGTTTCTGTTCCCTGCCAAAGCCGAAGGAACGAGTGGGGCTGGCTGCGGTTTAGCAGTTCATCCCAGGTCAACGCACAGGCCGCTCGCCTTTGGGGAGCTCTGCTGAGAGTCAGCTTCAGCTGAATCCAATGGGAGGCTGGCAGGCTTCCCGATGGACGTTTGTTGGCATGACGGGAGCCTCCCCGCCTGCCAAAGGCCCCTTCTTGAGGAAGGACAGGCCAGAAATCAGAGGATGGTAGCAGAAAGGAGAAACAAGGGGAGCAATAAATCGCAGGATGGATCTGCAAGAAGCTTGAAGAAAAGCAGCAATCCAGAAAACAGCTCAAGAACCTCTCTTCATCTTCCTTCCAAGACCGCAGCTCTTTCCCACAACGAGGGGGAAAGGCTCTTCCCGACGCACGTCCCGTTTTGCTCGGTCTAGAAAGGCACGATCCAGCTTTGTACATTCCAACAGGGAGCGAGCCCACGCGGATCCTCATGCAGGGTGTAGGGAGCAGGGCCCCGGACAGATGCCAGGTGACGATAAATCTTCCTGCGAGTTCCTCCCCACATGCCCCGATGGCAGAGCTTCCCGTTAGGACGGACGCAGAATCCCTGTTCAAACAGGATTTGAGCCCCATGCATGGAGAGCTCGGCTGCCTAAAGCCACCACTCAATCCAGGGCTTTGTGTGGACTGGGACCAACTGAGCCCCCCCCAGCACACCCCAGCAGGGTGCTTTCCCCCCCTCTTTGTTCATTCTTATCTGCGAGCAAATCCCTCTTGGGCGAGTGCCAGGAAGAGCTCAGGTTTGTGCTGGCAGAGATCTTCACGGGGAGGTGGTGGTGTTATCGAGATGCCGTCACACGCTGCAAGCTCTCACGCAGCGCTTCGCTCCCAGCAAGCCCTGAAACTGCCCCAGCGCAGCTTGTCACGCTTGGAAAACCTGCCGAACTTTGATCCAGGACCTGCTGCAGGAGCCAGATTGCTTCTCAGCTAAAAACCGTAAACGAGCAAGTCGTACATCAAAGGGCAAAACAACAGGCAAAGACACCGAGCAGATTGAGGACACATTCTGTCACGTTTCAAGCACCAGCAGAGACGCCCAAGTCCAGACAAACCTGCCTGTCTGCAGCCTCACATCTGAAGCCGCAGATGTTACAGGTCAGAGACAGGGAAGGTCACGGGGATTCAAATCATAACACGGGCATTAATGCAAGCAGGAACAAGGAACAAAGGTGTTGGGTTCCTGCTTGAAACTCCAGCGGCCGCTAACACAGCATGAAGGCACACGCAGGAAGAGCAGAGAGAGGTGCCTGGTGTAAAACCCTGCCTTTGGTGCTGCTGCAGTGCTAAACCGCCCAGGGCACGGCTCCGAGAGCTCCCGAGAAGGTGCTGGGGAGGAAAATGGAGTGAGGGCCTTCACGAGCAAGTTCTGGAGATGTTGTCCACCTAGAACTTCACTGTCATGCTTCCCCAGGAGAAACAAAGGGTGTCGTGGTCTCTGTTGTTGCCGTCCTCCCTCTCGCTCCGAGAGCACAGCGTTCATCTGCTTTGTATCACCACTTCAATTAACTCCAGGCTCAGACTGTGATGAAACCTGCCTTGGAAACCATCTCCCTTGGGAAGGGTGGGGTCACCCAGCCCAACCAGCATCCCAGCTTTCTGTGCAGCTTTCTGGTCCAGCTCCAGCCCTGGCTGTTGTCCCCAGGCCCCCTTCAAGCCAACCCCAATCACCCGACAAGCAGGAACACTCTTTTCGGTTGGATCTCTCCACGTCCAGGCCACCCCATCTTTCCCCTGGCTCCATACAACGAACCTGCACTTCTCCAGCTCCTCCGTCCTGGCTGCCTGCGTGGGTTTCTCCACGAAGAACGACTCTTTCCTTCACGCTGCCACCTCCTCAGGGACGGGATCGCCGAGCCACAGCTGCTTGCAGGGTTAGGAGCTGCTTGGACTGCAGCAGCCCTCCTGTCCCACCAAAACCAGGCTCCTTCTCGCCAGCAAGTGCCAGTGAAAACCTTTTAATGAGGCACCTAACGAACACTGCTTTTTGCCACCTCTGTGCAGCATCGAAGCATCAGCACGGGCTAACTCCGAGGCCAGAGCACTGCTCTGCACAGTCCCATCTCCACCACGGAGCCAAGCCTGCTCCCTGCCACAGCATCAATCCAACAACTTGGGAAAAAACTCTCCTAAACCTGAAACTAGCATCTGAATAAAGATAACGTCTCCTTCTCCTTGCATTTACACCTGCCTGCTGGTGGCTGGGATTCAGCCTCAGCCTCCGTGCTGCCACCAGCACAGGGACAAGGACCAGGGCCCAGCTGATCATCCTCCTCCTGGAAAAAACTTTCTCCCTCCTGCTCTGGGCACAGCACCTGGCTGCTCTGGAAACATCAGCTCCCCAAAGAATCCCAAACTAGTCCCAAAAGGAACTCCCAAAGGGAATCATCCTGTCGAACTCCCTGCTGGGCCTGCCAGTAAATAACCAGCAGGCACGCAAGGATGTCAAAAGGACGAGCATATGTTTCATAATCCACTGATTAAAGAGCCCCTAATCACTTGCTGCCGTGGATGAGGCTTGTTGTGTCTCCTAGTGCTCCAATAATGAAGCTCTTCGTTAAGCCAGGGCATAACGGAGCACAGAATCCTCCGGGATGGCCGCTGGGAGAGGAGGGGCTGCTTTCCCCAGCCTGGGAATTACAAAACAAAGGGCAGACCCTCCAGATCGGACCTGCTCTCCCCTCCCACGTGCAGGCAGCCCTGCAAGCAAGCTGCCAGCCAGATGGGGGGCCCGGGCCTTCCCCCCACCCCCGGGGCTCAGCCGGCCCCGCGAGCTCCTGGTGCCAGACACCGCGGTGATGTCCGCTCAGTGTACATCACCCTGCGCTGGCCGTGGACTCCCAACACCTGCTACCCTCACGGCATCGTGGCCA
>NW_010131248.1:11910-12462 GCF_000699245.1 Pterocles gutturalis
TTGTTTCCTCATCTTGTATCAACGAAGCTTACAAGCTGGAAATTCCCTCGGCTTGATTCTTTTTTTCCTCAAGTTTTAATTCATGCAAATAAGGCGGCAGCTCTGGAGGAGGCGACCGGCGGCAGATGAGAACGTGTTGCACAACCCGGCTCCTCCATTTCAAGCCTGCCTTGGAAGATTGTGCTTTCCACCAAAAACCCTAATGCCCAAAATAATCATCCCACGTGTAACAGCAAACCGACGAGCAAGGGGGGAGAGGAAACTTAAGTCGGAATTTAGTTCTTGTAGGAAACGCTCAGGCTGGATGAGTGATTTCTTTTGCTTTTTGAGGGCAGCTTCCTCTTCAGATTTACTTTCCAAAAAAACAGTAAGCCCCTGCTCTCCTCACCCGCCACTTCACCACCTTCTTCTCGAAGATCTGCACCCACACCTCCAACCGCTTCCCTCCGCCTTTGCCAGGGACGCAGCCCAACGGGTCTGGAGGCAGCTCCGGGCCATGGGAAATGGCTGCAACGGGCTGCCCGGCCTCGTGCTTCCTCCGCTTCCACCGGG
>NW_010131249.1:0-547 GCF_000699245.1 Pterocles gutturalis
CAACAATTCCAAATGCATGAACACTAAATAAGAAACATTAGGATTAAGATCAAAGCCCAAAATCTTGACAAAGACAGTCTGGAGATTAATTATTTGGCATCTGTGAGGTGTTTGACTTGCAGTTAGATACCATTCTAAAAGATATGCTTTCATAAAGTATAAGTCACTTTGGACTCTAAGCAATCCTGACCATATGAAGCACAGTGGAACATGTTCCACAGGAAATTATAGTAAATAAACAGTATGATTGCTTCTGGATCTGGAATGAATAACTCTATGAAACATTGTTCATGCTACCCGTAATTACTGTTTTTACTGCAACGTTCCTCAGTAACAATCCCACAAAATGGACAGAATCACAGAGTACTTCAGGCTGTAAGACACCTTCAGAACTCTGTGGTCCAGCCTCCTCCTACTCAACAGTCAACACTGAATTTGGACCAGACTCCTCACATTGGACTAGGGACCCTCTGAAGTTTCTTCCAAAGTGAATTTGCCAAGGATCCTATGATTAAATGGCACTGGATTAAGAAGTAACATGTGGAAA
>NW_010131250.1:0-211 GCF_000699245.1 Pterocles gutturalis
AGACAAACAGAAAAATTTTGAGACAGATCTTATTCTAATATAAATAATAAAATGAAATAAACTTGCTGGTTTAACAGCAAGCAAGAGAAGCAAAAGAAGAAACCTGAAGTAAAACAATTTGATCAAGATGGTAATTTTATATTTTCACACACTGTGGGACTTATTAGTCTGAGTGCTTTTATATTGATGTCTCCTTGCATATGTTCAGCCC
>NW_010131250.1:232-6056 GCF_000699245.1 Pterocles gutturalis
AGCCCATCTTTCAAGCTGCAATTTGTATTGATTTAAAAAGTGAAATGCAAGAAACTCAAACAGTAGGTGGGGGAGTAGCTGCTGTTGTAAGAGGAAAGGTGGGAGGAATCAGACCTTCTCAGGAACCTGGGTGTTTTTGGAACAAGAAAATGATGGATCAGATGACAAAAAACTAAGACCTTCTCAGAAAGTCTCCTTTACCGGCTTATAAGATATAGTATATCACTGAGCCATTTTCAGCTTACTGAATTTTCCAAACAATGGCCATCTTTTCCCCTGTGAAATCTCTTAATTATTTTTATCCAGTCTGCATCCTCATCTTTAAATATTGTTGCCTTTGTGTGAAACAAAATGGAAAGATACCCACTGTGTTCAATTTTTCGGTCACCATGAGCTTGAGCTAAAACCCAGTGAAGTTAGCCAGTTGATTTGGGGAGAGCAGAACCCAGCTGCATTTCGTTTGTCACTTAAATGACTTCAGCATTTAAGAGTTGGCTGTCTAAGGCAGGTCTGATTGATTTATTTATTTTTATACCAGTGGCAAGGAAGCTTTGGAGATGAACAAATAACATCTGTAATTCTTTGCACACTTCCATGCTGAGATAAATACTGTGAGGTAGAAGAAGGTAGATCTTTGGAGTACAAAGCACACTGCATTTTTGCTTACAGTTACCATACGATTATGGACTTGCATGAATCAGTGTCAGTTGCAGGTATGGTGTGTATTCAGCCACTCATTTGAAGTTATAGCCCTGTATAGGCTAGGTTCAGCATGGCAGGAGAGCATATATTTCTGTGAATAAATCTGCTTATTTCACATTGTGTTAATGAGCTTTGTTCTTACCTTTAACAGACAGTACTGGTGCAGGTGCACATCAAGTGGGTTTCCCCAGCATTCATCCTCTAACAGCAGACTGTTTTTTTAGTCAGCCAAAGGTTTGCCAGACTAGGACTATTAGCATTCTGTCACAGCTCTTAGCACTTCCAGTCACAAATGAGGAAGGTATTGAAGAAGGCAGAGTACCAAACACTGATTGAAAGCCTTGTCACCTAGCTGGGAGACGGAGGTAGGCATGGGAGTGGAAGGGAATTTTTGTCAATGTGGTTCAGAGTATTCTTAATAACTGAAGAACAAGGAGGTGTAATGGTGAAGGAAGTTTTAGGGAAAAATAAATACCCTGGTAGTTTTGATAGTATTTACAAAAAGCTCCTCCCAGCTATGGGAAAGATGACCTCAAAACAAGATGGGAACAGAGAGGAGTCAGCCCTTCAGTTGTAAAGGGAGGTGTCACACTTAGAAATTAATACCTTTAATTCAAATTTTAGGTGGTTTTTTACACAACTTTGATGATTCCTAGCAGTACTATTACTCTAGACTCTTCAGAAAGATTCACTGTTATTTTTTAAATACTGTTAGGTGGGAATCTGGTTCACTTGATGGTCACAGCACCTCACTGAAGACTGACATTATTTCCTGTTACATGGAAGATTTACCCCATCTGTAGCTCTGTGGCTGGTCTCCAGAGTCCCTGTGCTAAAATGAAATAGTCCTTGGATGGGGACATGTGTTCTTTTCTATGAAGAGCAGGGGCATCAGCACAAATACTGTTAAAACCTAGAGGGTCAAAGTAATAGGTCGATCTGCTGTTCGGAGCTGTGGGCAGGGAACGTAGCCGCTCTGGATCAGAGCTCTTCATCCTTGTTTGGATCAAACTCACTGCAGCCTGCTGTGACAATATGAAATGATTGTGTGTGTCTTCCCAGCCTGATCAGTGAACATATTACCTTCCTACTGCAAGAAGTGTTTATGAAAAATTTTAGATGGCATTTCTCTTTAGATCCGAACAACATCTGTGTGTGAACAGCAGGAGTAAGCGGACACTGGCTGTGTTCAGATACACTGTGCATCTCAGTGCTGTCGCGTACCTCAATATGTCTTAGTAACACTGAATAAAAACATACCTGGGCAATTTGATGAGTTACTTTGGGTATATAATGGCTACGAGACTCAAAACACTCTTGAACTTGTTTATATTCATGGGTCTGATGTAAGTTTGCATAAAGATCCTGATGAATGGAAATTTTTTTACAGTGTTCTTATCTCATAGCCAATTAACAAGTACCTTCACATGTTTTACTATAAGAAGAATGAGTCAGTTTTCTACCAATGTCTGTACTAGAAGCCTTACTGATTCTTTTCTAGGTTTAATGCTGCTTATAAAGTTTCTTCCCTCTACAAGATAAAGAAAAATAAATGAAACATGTAATGAATTCAGAAAAGTCTATGATGAAATTAATACTTTTTGATCAAACCTTTATATTTCTCTCAGGGTTTTTCCATTTTGTCTTATTTCTCTTCTTTTGTAATTTCATAACTCATTACCTGTCTCTTCTGTTGTAAGTCTGGGTGAACCTCCAGCTCCTTCTTATTAAAAAAGAAAAAAAAAAAAGAAACAGGATTTTGAATTATTTCTGCAACAAGGACATCTTTTCTTTTAATAGGACCATAAACTACACCCATGAGATTCAGTAAACATTCTGCTTTAATGTCTGGAGCTATTAGAAAAATAAATTTAGATGATAGACATATTTTCCATGTCTAAGTTCAGGCTATTTTGAACATCAGGCTTCTGTGAGATGAGGATAAATTGCCTACCTTTCTTTCAGACCAGTTTGAACATTTTTGCTTTGGCCAGTGACCCTAGTAATAATCACCCCATCCTCACAAAATCCACTATTAGCTTTTAATCCATTTGGAGGATATAGCAATTGTGTTTAACTGTATGGTGTGATTGCCAATACTATTGCTGTTAACACTGCACATAACTTTAGGGATTGTACTAATGCGGTTAAGCAGGACACTTATACAGTACATGAATTAACTTATTTGCAGATCCTTTCCCTATGTGCTTCTGTAAAGCAGGGTTAAAACTATATGTAATCTAAGCCAGAAGATCTCCTGTGTCTGGTGGTGTCAAAAGATGCACAGAGAATTTTATGGAAGGCTGAAGGGTAGCCAGGATGCCTATTTCAAATGCCATTCAGAACAGAGTGGTTTGTGATCTTTGTTATATTTAAGTGGTATAGAAAGTCTATGCTTTAGTAGGGTATATTATCAGTATTATTTAGCATAGTCTCTATAAAATTGTATAGTCTGCTGTTTACATGTTATATTGGTAACAAAAGTGGTGAGAGAAGGGCCAAGACCTTTGTGTTAGTATCCTCAGAGACCCTTCCTTCACATTATGTGCTGAGAAAAGTACTCTGTAACTTGTTGTGGCCGTGTTTAACATTTAAACATTTGGAAGAAATTGCTTACACTGTAAGCAGCATTGTATTTCAAGATGGTATCAATACCCTTAGAAGTCACTGTCATTTGCATTTCTTCTTTTTCTTTGAAAAAAGGAATTTTTGTTTCAGAGGCTTTTTTAATTACTATTTTCTGAGAGAGGTGCGGTTGTTTGGTTTGTACAGGTAACCACTGGCCTCAGAATGGCTCCATCATGTAATATCATCTCCTCCATCAGACAACACAGGGGGAAGCATAGGAAATGGGTGGTGAATTACCTGGGACATGCAGTTTGCAGTGTATTGACACTGTTTGAGGAACTGTTCGTAATTGAGCATGAAACAAACTTGGCTTCAATTCAGCTGCAAATGCTTGTCAGCAGAGAGAAACAACCCACTTCTCTGCACCCAGTGTAGCATGTGCAGAACATGCTTCTGGGAGGGCAGCGCTGCAGGTCTAGGGGTGACCACCCCTATAAACAGAGCTGTTGTCCCTAAACGTGGTCATTTCTGTTCTGATGCACTCTTACAGAATGGCAATATTGAGGACCTAAAATGAATTCTTTTCCCTTCTTTCAGCAAGTGGGCCAACATGTCAATTATTCCCACAGCTCTAATTACAGTTCACAGAATGTATATTTTTCAGAAAGTAAAGTTCTTGCCTCTACCGTCAATTCCCTTTGGGCTTAACCTTTCAAAAATTGCCAGTTGTTTGTTCTCTCAAGGCTTTCAAGTTGTTCACTAAAGTATGAAATCACTGAAAAGTGGTAATGAATAAGTGAGCCTTTTGGCTTTTACTCAGTCTATTGCCATAAAGAAATTTTGGTTCCTGTGTAATTGCTGTACATAATTACAAAAATGAGGCTTCACTGCTTTGTTCAGTTTCTCTGCTTTAGAACCAGTTTCCTTGATGTGGCTCTACTGTGGACTGGGTACTTTGGTTGGTGGGGGCGGGGATGCTGCTGGAATAACTTGTTTTCTGAAGTAGAGAGTAAATCTAATTCTTGCAGTCAGTAAGGCTGTCAGCAAAGCAAAAGGGCATTCTGGATTCATTTCCCAGGCTGAGCACCGAGAAGGCTGCAGGAATAGAGACCACTGCGGTGACTTTGCACCGCACAGGGATCGCTGCATGAGAAAGTCCTTGCGGGGTAGGAGAGGTAGCTGTGGCAGGAACAGCATTCCAGCACGCTACAGCTGTTTTCTTTAATAGCTCCATTCTTCCTGGTTTAATTCTTCTAGAACACTGTCAGAAATAATTAGTATTCAAAGGTCAGTAGCGGTTTCCACTTAATTAGTTCTGTAAACATTTTTTAAAGACAAGCCCAAAGGGATATTTTCCAAACACAAATAGGAGCAAGAAATGGCTCTAGTGCAGAGTGGAGCTTTCCTGCAGACCTCACAGGGAACTAAAAGCAAGCCTTGGCTGGCCATGCCTGTTGCTGCACTGGGACCACATCTGGGCTGGAGCTGAACCCAAGCCTCCCACCTCTGCATGGTGGTTCAGCCTCACCCCTCTCAACACAAAGCTCCCCTGGGGCTGACTGGTCACTGTGTACCTGCTGAGGGCTTCAGCAGGGAGCTGAGACCAATGTAAAGGCTTTGTGAGGGTCCCATGTTGTTCCTGGAGGTGTTCTACCATCAGTTAAAATACATGTTTGTGTGTCAGGTAGTGTACTCAAAACTCAGCTGTGTGTGGAAGGGCAGGCTGAGGCTTAATTATTGTTGCTATTTAAACAAGTTAAATGCAAGTATATATAAAACATGCTGAGAGAAGGGTGGGAATTTTTTCTGTCCATGACACAGCTGACTTTGTACATAACATATGAACGAATAATGGATTAGTGTTTTGAATAGGACTGATCACGTATACTCCTGAAGATAATTCTGTACCTGCAGCTTTCTTCCTACCATGTTTTTTTTTGTATTGTTTTGGTTTTTTTTGGGGGGGGGTTGTTTAATGAAAAAGCATCAGTTTAGAGAAGACCTATTATTATTTTATGATTCTTATTCTGTCATACGTTTGAGGCATTTGTGATATAACTAGCTACCTAGCAATCATTAATTTCAATGAGAGTGAGAAGTCTAAATCTTCTCCGTCCTTTTCTTATACTTTTATACAGACAGATATTACAATAACCTTCCTTTATTTTTTAACACCTTGCTGATACCGTCAAAATCTGTTGACTCTTCTGAGGTAGCAAAAGCCCTTAATTGCTTTGTAAATTTCAATAAACTTTGTGCTGAACACTGAAAAGTAAAGTTGGTCTTCACAGTTATTTCAAATTGGCTTAGCTAGGAAGGAGTGATTTTAAAAATGAAAAAAAGAAATTCAGCAAAATGGCTGCAAAAATATTAAGACAATAACTACCCTTCTATATGCATAGGTAAATACACATTTATTTTCTAAAATGACATGGAAAAATAAAACTTCTGTAAATGTTTTTTGGCTGTTGTACCAGTTTCCTGATAAATAGGGTTTTTTTAATGAGCTTGATTGAGTTAGATATTGGGACTGTAGTTTTGTTAAAGTATTCCT
>NW_010131250.1:6085-54129 GCF_000699245.1 Pterocles gutturalis
ACTCTTTCCATTTGGCTATCTCAGACAATCTCATGGGCATTAATAAATTAACCTCCATAACCCTGAAACTGGTAAGAAGAGATTAGCACTCCTGTTTTATAACTATAGGCTGAAATTAAAGCAAGGAGAGAAACGTATGTTGCAGTTGGTAATAGAACATTTCTTGTGTTTCTGGAAGGTGTTTGAAGACTTTGATGATAAGATTGTGAACAAATGTAAGTACAGTAGAATGGTGAAATTTAGTGGCTTAATGATGGAGTATTAAGGCAGTGACAGGGGATAGAGCTTAGAAGTCCTGGCTCTCAGGTTAGCACTTTAAATGCAGCAAAGTGCTGCTTTTTTTTTGGTTTGTGGCATTATTCTGACTGGTAATTCAGGTGTTAATCTCTGGGTAACAATTTGCAACTGAGGAATCCTTTTGATCCTTTTGATTAAAATCCATTGAGAAAGATAGTTGGGAGGAGTTTATAGACAGCCTCTTTGTAGTGTTTAATTTTTTCAGTGCATATGGAAAATAAGAAAGGAAATTAAAAATTCCCATGTGCATAAAAATGGTTTGGATCTCTAAATTACATGGTTACATTTTACTTTAATTTTTGTGGTGTATCAATGCCATCATTACTCCTCTGTATACACTGGCATTTTTGTATAACTTTGGGGCAATATTGTACTGCATGTAATTTGGATGAGGCATACAGAGACCAGAAACTTACGGGTAGATAAATGGACTGTTTTTGCTGATAACGGATGCCAAGTCTGTGCCAAGTTATTAGCATTGACCTGCCATATACTGTGGAAATCCTCAAGTCTGTTTATGCAATGTGGTTAGTGAAGTGGTACTCCCTTATCTGAGTGGTGCAGATTTAGCCAGAACAGCAACGATATGCTTCTCTGTCAGAGACTTTTTCCTTTTTATTTCCCTTCAGAAAGTTCTTTATTTTTCAAATTTAGGAGGCTTATTTTATTAACGCTGATTCCCAGAGAAGGTCTGTTCTAGTCGCTACGTGCAGAGACAGGATGGGTTGCCCCATAGGTTCCTGGGGCAGCTCCACTGGTACCCATGGTGCTGCATCCATTGCAAAGGATGGACAAGGCACTTATCTCTCCTGCATATGCAGTTGCTCAACAATGCAGATACAGAACCATTTACATTAAAAAGGAAAAAGAAACCCAAACATTAAGTATAGAACTACTAAGGATTGACCTATTCCTCTATTTTAAATGGTAAAAAGATACCTGAACAGCTCAGATGGTTTAGAAGCCTTTAGACACCTCTACATCTTTTGAAGTCAGGCCCTTATTCACCCATGTAGTTGCCTCTTCTATTTCTAGTTGCTTAGAAATAGATATAATAGTCTTTTCCTGCCTCACAGAGTAATCATAAAGAAAAAGAGATCAAAATGTTGTGCTGTCATTCTTCAATAACTTTACAAGCATTTTGACTACAGGAGTATTTCTGGAGCATAACACTTACTAGTTGCACTGCAGTGTTCTTTGTTGGCCTTATTGAGAGCTAAGAGTTCCTAATAATATGCCTTGAACAGAGACGGCTACAACTTTTTCAACACAAACAGCACATGGTTCCACCCTGCTGCCAGACCTAGCATAACGTTGTTGATGTTTGTGTTTGTTGACATGCTGACAAAGGACACACTGTACTTTGAAGTCATTCTTGGTTTTGGTTTTTCATGGTAGGATGCACTTTTCTTCTGTATAAAAAGTACAGTATGTATCCTGCCTTGCTTATATATGATGGATGATATAGCTCTGGAAACACTGTTGTTTGTTTTGGTTTTGATATGAAACTGGAATTTCCCTGCAAAAAGTGCTTCTATTTTTGTGGTTTTAATTACATCTGTGATGACAAAGCAGAATCCTGTCAAATATCTCTCAACCTGCTTTGTAAAACAAAAGCCTATGGTAAGCTGTTAATGAAGCGGAAAAATAAGAAGTAAAATATACTTGAGATAAAATCTTGGGTCGCCTAAACAGACATTCCTGAGCTTTTGCCATTTAACTCTTCCAAATAACAAGTTGTTGGAATTTTTTCTTTTTCAAAAATATTTTGCAAAAATTTCAGAAAGTGCAGCTGTTGAAATAAATAACATGTAAACTTCACTGATGGTCATTAGTATTAAAAAAAACCAAAAAACAAAAAACAAAAACAAAAACAAACCCCCCAAAAAAACCAACAAGCAAACAATCCCTGCCCCCAAGCCCCCAGGTTTACTTTCCTTTTTCTCAGTATTCAAACAAGATAGGTGACTGGTAGTTGTGTATCTATTTGACCTGGTTTATCAGTTGACCTGGCAGTCACTGATAGCCATGAAGTGGAAATAGTTTTTTGTATCAATCAGGGGAACAGCCAGTCTCCCAGAAGACACCATCAACTGAGTTGCAAACAATTAATTACAAAGTTCATAATGTTCTAAATTACGCAATAATGCTGCAAGGCAGATTGACATGCAAATGTTGCTAAACAAATTAAATAATTACCCAGGTATGCAAAAATCTGATTATTTTCAGAAATAGCATCCCTGAGTTCACCTCAGCTCCTAATAGTTACAGCGTTCTTCATATAAGGTTGCTCTGTAGTAGTGTCTGATACTGTAATGATTTTCTTCCTGAATAAAATGAAATTAATGATCTATAGTCTGTACAAAGCACTAAATGTAAAATTCTAGGGAGTTAGAACAATTTTAAGGCAAGGTTGTACTGAAAAAAAACACTTTAATGAATCCATGCCTCAAACTTTCCTATTTTTCTGGTTCTCTAGGCTTAGAAGAAATGTAGAGCAGAACTGTTGAAAATGGAATCAAATATACTTGTACACAGGTTTACAGAAACTCTGTGTGTTTGATTGTTGCTACTACCAGCACTGTGAGTTACAGTCTGATTTCACCAGGTTCTGCAGAATGCTCCATGTTGCTTCTGTTGGTAGTTTTTCTCTGCTGTAGTGCAACTCATTATGATATTTTAAAGCTTCTGATGAAATAAATGAATGAATAACGTCAGATGGGTAATGCAGAAGAGTTCCAGTTTGTGAAATGGAATATTTCTTGTGTTTCTTAGTCTTTGAGTTTGGGAGCAGTTTTAGGTCCTCTAGTCTTGAGAATAAAAGTGTCATAGGACGGCTAGATCTTGTGAGGCTAAATAAGCAGTCTCAAGTCATGGTGAATTAACAGAAGAGGCAGGAAGGTCAGGTGATCTGTGATCTGTCTGCCTAGATTGGTCAAAGAACCTCTGATGCTCAGCAGTTCTCTCATTGAGATGCTTTGAGGAAGCATCTGTGGGTTATGTCTGGATTTCTGTGTAACATTGATGAAAATACTGCTCCATTTTACTTTCCAATTCTGCAGCCACTGCCACTTGTGTTTAGTAATGAACATATGACAAAGGTCATTGACTTCAGTGCAAATATTAGTGGTTTTAACATGAAGTACAGGCCAGAGTAACTGTAAGATCAAGGCAGCTTTATAGAAAAAAAAATAAATTTAAAGTCTGAAGTTTTTCCCTGGTGGTCTGAACTGCTTCAAAGCTGATCAAATACTCTGGGAACAATCTTGCAAACAGTCAAGGATGCTGTTTACAGCTTCTGTAAATCATTTTGCATGTCTGGGGAGGAAAAATAACTAACATGCCTCTTGCAATTTCATTTTACTGCTGAAATTGTCCTGAGTGGGGTTATAAAAAATGGAAATTGCTATGCAGAGAGGACTTCACAGACTTCAGCATTGGACTCTTGATAAAACTTTTAAGTGCTACTCACTCTCACTTACATGATGTTGTTTTCCATCTATCTTGAAACTCCTTTCACTACTATTAGAATCTGATTTTGGACAAGAGGTAAGTCCATGACCTTAGCCCATACGGTTGTTAGCAGCAGTGTCATGCTGACCTAGGGCACTTTGCCCCGGGAATTCCCAGGTGTGAAGAAACCTGTGAACTGCACAGCATGTAGCCAGTGAAGTCAATAAGACAAAATTTAATTTTTCATCAGAAGCAGGGTTATTACATAACTAAATTGCTTACTTCCTCCCTCCCATGCAAAAACGAAGTAAAACAAATGTCCCTATAGTCTGCTGTTCATACGGCAGAAAGTGTGATGCTGAAGTGCGTGGGTATAGGTGTGCATAGGGAAGGGAAGGGGGAAATAGATGCAAATCTACCCACTCTGTTAACTGGAAAGCTTAAAAAGATGTGGATTTAGAATGGCAGGTGCATCACTTTTTTTTTTTGTATGGGGCAAAGTTTATTCACAGCCAGTGCTACCAGTTCAGTGTATGTGCACACACCAGTGCAGCCAGTCTCTTTTGTATCTCTCCACCAGGCTCTACTCGTCTACTAGTTGGAGGAAGTCAGTGTTGTGAAAAACGCTGTGCTTAGAGTCTGATTGTGTAGGTTTTGGTACCTGATTTGGTCCTGGGAATATTTCATTGCACTACCTTGAAATACCTCTTCTGGTAGGAGTATATAAATTGTGCAAAAAATTACTTTGGTTTACTGGAAGGATAAGCAGCGATCAACTCTTTTTAATGCTATGTGATGACGAGGACCATATAAACCACCCATACTGATAGTCTCCTGATAGTTAGGGTGAATACAGAAAGGTTTCTTTGTGTCTGATGACAGACTTCTAAACTTTGATAAGTTATTCTCCCTATATAAAGCTGAAATGGAGCCGCCAGAAAAAGATACGTACAGGAGGCAGTTACAGGTTTGCAGATTGTGCCCAGACTCATCAGCAGGACACGTCTGTTGCTATTTGTTTTTAATGTATTTTCAATTCTGTTTTTACTCTGTTGAATAAAATAGATGTCTTCATTGTATGTACATTATATTTATTGTTTAAATATGATAATTAGATGTCAGATCTTCTGCAGAATTTCTGAATCATAACAGTTCAGTGAATATATAAAAGAAGGTGGCAATTATCTGTTTTCTCAGTTACCAACTCATGCTGATGTCAAGGTCAGAAAATCCTCACAGATATATTTTCTCCCGCAGATCTGAATTGAATTACAATTACATTTGCTTGTATGTGTATAACATGTCTTCTAGCTACTTGCAGGGAAACTTAATTTTAATGTCTGATGAAGAAATATATGGAATTGAAAGCAGAATTTTTATACATACTCTTCAGAATAGTTGCCCTCCCATCAGCACTGAATTGGATGTGTAGCTTCTTAATTATTAAAGAAGTACTGGCTGTACTGAGAGTTGTTAAATTAGAGTGTTCCCCAAATCGATCTTTTTAACTGATATAAAGAATGTATTACTCGGATCCTGCCTCTGAAACAAGCCTGAACGATTTAATCACATTTATTCTGAAACCAGGGTTGGTATGACTGTATTGACCTCAAAATGGGGCATGTTGCAATGAGCTTCAGCAGAGATGGAACATAGCAAACACACAGAGATGCCACTTGGTTCAAAGCCCAAATCCTAGAACTGAAGTATATTAATATTAATTTCCATGAAGAAATATTAGTGCTTGGTCTTGCTTCCTAAGAAAGTGTCTTTCTGCAGAAGAATATTCTTGTGGCATCTCAGAATGAGTCTGTCATGTTGAGACATCCTGGATCATAATCCATTGATTTGCTACGCTTCCCATTTGTTGATACTTGTTGAGGTTACCATCTGGAGTTCTTTGCTTAGATTACACTTAATGACAAGGTCCTTAATTTTAAGGTTATTTTAGCCTTTTTTTTTTTTTTTTAATATCTACAGCAAGTCCACATGGTGAAGGAGAATAAATGCTTTGGCTTTGCTAGAAAGTTACAATTGTGTGGAAGCCTTCTCTTTCAATTCGTTACTGATGTGAAAAAATGACTTTGAAGGTGAATTTCGGGATATGGTTTTATGTTGGTTACTTGAAAGCAGGATTTTTTTTTTATTTGGGGTTTTTTTTTTTTAATTTTCTGACTAAAGGCGATAAATAAGACAGTGTGGCAGCTATTGCCATCAACAGGATGAGTTTAATTTTTTTGTTTGTTTGTTAATTGTAATACCAGGATAAGCAGCTTTGCTTGTTTTAGGTAAATAGCTAATTTGATAGTAGGTAAGGAATTGGGAAGTGCAGCTACATGTTAACTATAACTGTAATGCCAAATTAATTACAGTAAAAAAACTTGCATGTGACTATAAAGCATACTGCATATTGATGCTGCTTAGAGAATTTTCCCTATAGAAACTAAATGAGCACTGCAGCTGGTATATTATACTGCAAATTAATTTAAGGTATAATTTGTGAAACACATTCAGATAATTTGTTCTTCTAAATTGGCATATTTGCAGAGCACTAATTTTACTATCCACAAGGGAAAAGTATGCAAATATGATATTTTTTGTCATATATTGAATCTTCATTTGTCTTATCTTTTAGATTTTTGAAATACTTAATGAGAAACCTATAGTATGTGTATTATACTAAAAGAAAACAGAATCTTTTAAATCATCTTAAAATGAATGGCTCTGTGTTAACTGATAACCTTTATTAAAATGCTACTTCATTTGTTGTTGGTTCTGGCCATTGGTCAGGATCAGCTTGCTGATGTAGATGTATGGGGTGGATTTAGATATTTTATTAATTGGCCAATAACACTATATTGTAATAAAAATATTTAATTGTTTTAAGATTCATGTTATTTTCTTGACTGAATTTTTATAATGTGCTGAAAAGAGGATCTATATTTTTGAATAAGCCTATTGATGGACTGAGTCTGTGAAGTGTTTGACTTCTGCAAACTATCTCCACTGGACACATTTGATTAAATCATACTAACTTGACCTTTTGGCAGACACCATGATTCACATGGCCTACTTTGAACTTGTTTTGAAACTAAACCTAGAAAATACTCAATCTTTTATCATCCTAATTGCATTCATTAAAATGATAGATTGTCAAGGAAGACACTTGCAAAAAGAAAAGATGTTTCTTTCTGAAACTGTACCAGCTGAAGCAATTATGTCCCTAAACAGAATGTGGAAATTTTATCTCTCGGGGAAAACAATTTAAAAACTGATTTATTTTTAAAATCAGTGAAATCTTTCTTTCTACCTGCTGTTAACATCTGATCTGATACTCATCAAAATCTTTCTACTGATTGAATAGAATCAAACCCTTGCTCTCCTAGCAAATGTCATTGTATTGTCTGGGACATAAAGAGTAGCCAAGAGGCACATCTCCACCAAAGTAAAAATCTCTGCTCCCTTTTTTGCCTTAATTCCTCACGCTTGTTGGCATTTATGGTCATTTTCTGAATCTGTTTTTCTCCTGATGACACTGCTGCCTTTCTCCTAACCTTCTGAGCCCCTTACATTTCATGGTTGGCTTCAGCAATTTGTTATCTCTAGTTACCGTCTTCTGGTCTGTTCATAATAAGTCTAGTCAAGACTTGAAACATATGTGGGAAATGTCAAAAATTACAAAAAAGACAAACTAGGGCCCATGGTCAACACTCAAGAAAAATTTGTCCCCAAAACTGCTGAATAGGATCTTGGCACCAAGAAGTCAGGGCTCAACATTCTTCATCGTCACGGCTTTCTCATTCTGGCAGAGGGTTAAAGATGCCACCACTCTTCTCCAGGTGCAGTTTACTGGATCATCTGCCCTTTTGAATGGTGCTAGGCCCTCAAATATCCTCTCTGCAATGTTCACAAAGTTCCCAGGCAACTGCGTTGATGACAACAAGATCCTTGCCAGTGATGCTATTCCACACAGGTCTGAACACAGCAGTCTGTAATTCCATCTGGGAGGATCAGGAAGAGTTGTAAAGAACTGGATGTCTGTACTCTTGGGGAGGCAGGGCTGTAGGCTTGCATTAGTGAGGTTCACTGTGAAACAGGGAGTAATTTTGGGGGTTTTTTTTGGTTTTGTTTGTTTGTTTTTTTCTTTTCTTGTGCTTTTCTGTGCTGGTGAGGAAGATCTGCAGGAAAATGTGAGAGCAGGTTCATTTGGGCCCCACCTGAATCCTTTATTACTTGTTCACAGTCCAGGCTGTTCAATGGCACATCACTTCTTTTACAGCCATCTGTTCGTGCTTTGAGTGTCTGTGTGTATGCGTGAATATGTGAGTGGAGTAATGCGTGCATGTATCTTATGCAAGTCTTTCACTGCACCCTTTGGAGGCTGTGTGACATTTTGTGTAACATTTTAATCTGAAATTCCTGAAAATGCAATTTAGCTCTTGGGTCAGACCTCCAGCTACTATGAAATAATTTGAATTCAGCATCAGTTTGCCCAGGCTACAGGTCTGGGCTATTCTTTGTCCTGAATGGTGGTATGAGTTGATAGAAATAAGTTCCTATTTTAAATTACTGCTGGATTAATATGACACCATTCAGCTATCAGACATTACAGTGAAATTATGATGGGGGGTCAAAGAACTGACATAGATTGAATTGCTTGCATGCTTTAGCTCAGTCCACTGCATTGCTGTCCTGTGTATCTGTTAGAAACCAACATTGGACTAAATCCTGCTGATCCTGTCTCTAGGTATAACTGGCCATACATTTGGTTTGGATGAATTCCCCAGGGGAAATCTTTTTCTTAATGTGGGGAAAAAATAAAGCCTTATGTAGCAGGTAAGATGTCAACATTTCGGAGTGACCAAAAAATGTCATGACACACAAAAAGTAGCAGATACTGTAGTTTAAAAAAAAATAAATAAATAGAAAGAAAAGGCCTATTTGGCAGCAGGGCTCAGATGTGCTCTAGTTGTATCAGTAGAGAGCCTCTGATATTGGCTTCATTATACCTCTAGTTACTGTGGACACTTTAATTTAAAACCACTAGTGTGCACCAAATATTTCTCACAGCAAGAAATTGAGTCTGAGGGACAGCAAGAACAAATATCAGCCGTAATCACTTTAATACTCAGCTAAATGCAAACAAATAACAAACATCTAACACAGCCAGGATGAATCTTCTGCTGGGTCATGTTATTGATCCTCTAGTAAATTCAGTGGAGCCACATTCATTTGTGAAAACTGAAGTTCTTGTGCAGTTACTATTGTCTTTTTAAGTAGGCTTCCAAGCCACTGGAAAAATAAGAGTTTAGTGGTCATAGAGAAATAAACAGTTCTGCCTAATGGCACCAAAGGAAGCCATTCCTTTAGCTTGGAAAAGAAACAGACTTAACATACTTCTGTAGTTCCTCTCTGGGTTACATACTATTGTGTTTTTATTTTTCCAGTGGCTTGGAAGACTACTTAAGAGTTTAGTGGTCATGGAGAAATAAACAGTTCTGCCTAATGGCACCAAAGGAAGCCATTCCTTTAGCTTGGAAAAGAAACAGACTTAACATACTTCTGTAGTTCCTCTCTGGGTTACAACTGCCCACTATTTCAATGGGTAATGTGGGATGTGAACTTTTAAATGCTTGCTGTTGTCCAGCCCTACTGTCAGTAGGGTTTTCTGGTCAAGGAATGGGAGTGATTGCAAATGAAAGTGAGTCTCTGAGAAGACCACAGGAACCTGCTGTTCTATGAGTTTCTCTAAGACATTGATTCTTCCTTTGATACCATTTGTGGAGACCGTGGCTTTGTGTAGAGCCATTGCCTCTGATCAGAGGCAAAAATATGCTGTCATGCAGGATCAACTGACAAAGCTTTTGTTGAGTTCAGTGTTAAGCATTTTGGGGTAAATCCTAGCTTCTGCTGTGACAGAAATGCCCGAGGGCCAAACCTGAAGATGAAGCAAAGGAAAAATAATAAGGTTCAGAAGTTTTCAACATAGCGGTTAGGAAAAAAAGGGACTGAAGAAATTAGAGCCCATTTCTTAAAAGACAGGTCTCAGAGGTTCGTTCTGGCTTTTAGGGACAGCTTCCAGAATCTGTCTGTAGGAATAAATTCTCTAGGTGAAAACTTTGCTCTTTTGATATTGATGGCAACATTTCTGTGAATTTCAGTAGGGCCAGGATTTCACTCTATGTATTCTGGTAAATTTTTAATATAAATTTCACAACGTTGTTGGTATATTTTGGGACTTAATTCACTTTATTCACAGTGACATAAAGAGAATATTTGTTCTTACATTAAATGCATCAAGCTGAAGTTTGGCACATAAGAGAAGTACCATGTTTTTACAGCAGCACGTCCTTATCAGATTTATAGTATTGCTGACTGCAGGGGTCTCTGTGCAACACTTATTTTAGCAAATGCTCTATTTTTAGATCCTGTTTGTTTCAAAATCCAGGTCAGCAGCTTGCTTGGCAAACTGATAAGAAGGATACGCTGTAAGACTAGAAAGCGTAGTTCTTACAGACAATAAAGATGTTGCCTTTTTCATACCAGTGATGCCAATTTTATTTCTGGATTAGAAACTTCTGAAAGCTTTTAGGATTTATGTTTTTTTTACTAGAAAGACAATAATTTGGTGGTAATGTTTGTCCATTGAAAATGGTTTTTTTTATTAGCTATGTAAATTCCCAACTTTTTAATGTCAGAAAATATTGAAAAAATATTTCCAGAGGAATTTACTTGTATGAAAAAGTTGAGCCAGTGAAGAGGAGAATTTGAAATTCTCAAAGAAATTTATTACATCGTCTTTGGATGCTGACAGACAGACATTGTACTTCATAATGTTCAACAAATTCTCATCTTTCACTTTTTTGTACTTTTAGTGTATATAACCTGCAATAAACAGAAAAGTAAGAAAAAGGAAAACCTTTTTTTTGTAAAAATGGTAGTCCAGCTTGCTATAAGACTTTCTGAGTGCTCCAAAAGCTTTGCACATCAGGAGGAACTGTATTGGTCAGTAGTCCCAATTTCTACGAGCCGATTGGAAGGAATCAAAGCTATTTTACTCTTGGTTGTATTTATTCAAATCACATAGTTTAACGTGATATTGGGATACGTCTCCCAAGAAAGAATATATTTTCCCTCGAGGCTGGAATTTTCTTTCATCCAAGCAAACATTTTAGCAAGTATTTGCTTTAGGTAAACCCATGACAATGGTCACAATGCAAATGCATTTGCAAAGAGATTTCTTTGTAAGGAGACAGGATTAATTCTAATCCCGCCTATTCATAGAATCAGAGAATAGTACTTCAGGTAGGGGTCTCATGAGAGCAGAGCAGAGGGGGAGAATCACCTCCCTCAACCTGCTGGCCACACTTCTATTTATGCAGCCCAGGATATAATTGGCTTTTTTGGGCTGCAAGTGCACATTGACAGTTCATATCCAATTTTTTTGTCCACCAGTATCCCCAAGTCCTACTTTACAGCGTTGCTCTAAATCAATCCACCACTCATTCTGTACTGATACTGAGGATTACCCTGACCCATGTGCAGGAACTTGCACTTGGCCTTGTTGAACTTCATGAGGTTTGCATAGGGGTCCCTCTGGATGACATCCCTTCCGTCAAGCTATTAACTGCACCACTTAGCTTGATGTTGCTGAGGTTGCACTCAGTCTGACCATGAACGTCATTGATGGAGGTATTACATAGTACTGGTTTCAGTACAGACCCTTGAGGGACACTGCTCATCACTGCTTTCCATTTGGACATTGAGCTGTTGACTGCAATTCTTTGAGTATGGCTATCCGTCCAATTCCTTGTCCATCTAATAGTCCATCCATCAAATCCGTATCTCTCCAATTGTTTGGTCTATGCCTGCATTTTTGAACTAAATATTCTTTGGTGCAAGTGTATTATTCACTTCTCTTTGGAAGAGACTGTTCCCTCACAGCTTCTTGGTTGGAAATTGGTTTGTCCAGCTGCTTTTGCCTAATGGGAAGGTTCTTATTTGACTGTGCAAGACTTTTTTAATCTCAGTTGTATTTTACAATGCTTTACACTTTATTTTCAAGTTTTTATGGATCAACAGATGTTCATGCAAACAGGATATTTCTTTCTAAGTATTCTCTCTCCTCCTGCAACTCTTCCCTGCTTGAACTCAACATCCTCTCTGTGGCATAACAGTCATTTGCAGAAACCAACTATGGCTTCAAATGAGGCATAAGCACGAAGAGCAGATGAGCAGTAAAGCAGCATACATCACATTTTCATGCAAATATGCTACTAATAAACTGAGGAAACAGCCCTTCTCTTGAAAATGAACATGCTAGTTGGTGGAATTAGCATCTAAATTAAATATTTTTCTAGTTTTTCTAGAAGGTTGTAATTTATTTTTCAGTTCTACCCCATTACATACAATTTCATTTGTTATAGATGCTGCAGCCTAATTGGCTAATGGATTGGTTTTTTATTATTTTTTGGAAAATATTATCAATCTTGACGTCTGAACATAGGGTAATTCAGCTTGAAAGGGACCTCAGGAGGTCTCTTGTCCAACCTTCTGCTTAGTCATCTATGAGATCAGACCAGATTGCTCAGGGATTTATTCAGTCTGGTTGTGAAAGCCAACAAGGATGGAGACACATAGTGTCCCTGGGCAACCTGCTTGATTGTCCTTGAGGTGAAAAAGTTTCTCCTCTCCTTAGATGAAGTCTGAAATGCTCTTGTTTCAATTTATGTCTGTTGCCTCATCATGCACCATTATGAAGATTCTGTCTCTATGTTCTTGATAAGGTTGTCTGGAAGGATGCTTTAGGTCCTGCTTGAAGCCTTCTCCAGGCTTAACAAGCCAAGTTCCTTCAGTCTCTCCTTAAAGGGCAAATGCTCCAGCCCTCAACATCTTAGCTGGCCCTCCACTGAACTCACATTTACTGAAGCCTTGTGCTGGTGGGACCAAAACTTAATTACTATCTACAGGTCTTATTTTACAGAAATGATTTTGCCCTCCTCTTTCAGTGTTTTTGAGGAATGTAAACCCTGTAACTCAGAATTTCACTCCTCTAAGAACTAATACTACAGGTATTACTGTATAGACAAGGGGTTTTCCATATTGGATTGTCAGTTAAGCCATGTGAAAATGATAATCTTGCTGGGTGCTAGTCCAAACAGCAAGTCCAATTCTGACAGACAGGAAAAAACCTCGAGTGAGTTTTATAGCTAAAAAGATAATACAATTGGAGCATGACAATTGCTGTGTCCAGATGTGTCCTGGGAGGAAATGCAACACATTTGCTCTCATGAGTTCATCAAGAAAGCTGGCCATATTCTGCTCCAGAAGTTGTTTTCTTTTCACTGCAATTAAAAAGGTTGTCATATTGATCCTCATCAAGTCTAACTGAAATCAATGGAAGGACTTGATTCAGACCTGAAAGAAATCTGCTGGCTGTAAACTTGATATGAGCTGCCTGGGGGGAAGGAAAAAAAAACAACCCAAAACAAACAAACAAAAAACCCCACCAAAACCAAAAAACAGTTGAACAGGGAGATAGGAAACTTCTCTGGTTGTTTTTTTCCTCCTCTTCCTGGTCCTTGTCTCCTGCAGTTATGTCTGATCTTCCTGAGAGCTGCTGGAGCCATGGAAGTGCTGTAGGGCAGTTCAAAGAATGCTAGCCTTTGAGCATTTCTTGCATTGTGCATCCTCCTTTACCAGTTCCCACTCCCTGCAGTGTTTTTAAAGGTCCTACATCCACAAAGAACTAGTTATGTTTTCCTGTCTGTGCCTAGGACATTTTTGGAGAGTGAATATCCCAAACTGTTAAGAGTATGTTACAATAATACTTAATTTCAGTGTCTGTCAAAAATATTAGAAATGAAGCAGCAACTTGAATTTCTGCTTTGATTTTAAAAAGCCTCTAAAGAAATAGCAAGCTAGAAATCCTTATTAGTGCCTCAGGTGTTGTACTCCACCTTTGCTAATCAGACATACATGAAAGTCTTCCCAAATAGCCTTTGAAGACAGAACTGAAGCAACTGATGTATTCATTTCTCCCCCATGAAAATGACCTTTTGCAGGGGGTGAGACATTTCCATTAGTGGATATTTTTCCAGTAAGACATTTCTTCTTTCTTTTTATTTTTAAAGGCTAACTTCTCATGCTTTGTAGTTCAGGTGGAAATGAAAACAAGTTTTTAGTATATCTCTAAAATAATTCAAAATCTTGGAGGTAAATAGTACCTAATGATCTTCCCTACTTAAAAATCCCCAGGCTCTTCTAAAAGGTATTTTGATATTTCCTTACAATAGGGAAGTTGTTTCATTTTCCATTTCCTTTCTGTCTCCTTTTCCAAAGTCAGAATGGAGTCTTACTAGAGGAAGTCTCATTTTGCTCGTTACAGTCTGAATAATGAACATGCATTGTTGCTTTAATTTGAAAGCACTTTGCAGAATGGCCATGATTGAGAAGTGTAACATTGCTGATAAACTTTGTGTTGTTAACTTGTGCAGTGTGGAACCCATGTTCTTCTGCTCCCAGGCCATAGGCTTCTGGCAGAGTTACTAAGGAAAGGCCTGCTGAGTGCCAGTAAGCAGCATGGAACCAGTTCGGATGTCATCCCATCCCGAGAGATGGTTTAGTTCAGCGTGGTATCTTTGTGTGTGTCTGTGTGACTGAGTCACGTACATCAGTAGGAACGTCATTGTGGAAAATCAGTTTTGCAAAGAGTTGAAGGATGTATGGTATGCTCAAGGCCATACGTAGTCTATAGAAGTGGTATTCGGAGAGGTGTGTTAGTGCAAGAAGCAGATCAAAAGTATTCATCACCTTTTTCAGTAAAAAAACCCCTCTCTTCTTCTGACGGGAGGGGAAAAACAGATGTGGAAAGATTCATAAGAAGGTTTCAAGTCAGAGAGGGAGTTTCCTTAAAAGTTGTTGGTATTTTTTTCTTAAAATTTACATAGGTATTTTAGAAAACCTACTTCTCGACTAACATCATCTGCACTGTATTTACAGAACTGGAAGTAAACTGTAAGGTTTCACATATATACCTTGTCAGCTGTATTTTCTTGTTGCCTAGCCATTAACTGACTGAATATGACAGAACTGATGCTAACTCCCACCATGCTGAGCTGTCACTCATCAGTTCAGGCATATGAATAAAACCTCTGCTTTAACATTAAGAAATTAACTTGGGAATGCAGTATTCAGTATTGTAGAAATGCCATCCTTTTATTTAAAAAAAATTCAATAATAGTAGACCAGGTATAATGCTGTTCATCTACCAGGGGTCATTCATACTTTTCTATGGTTCAAGGACAGACTGTGGTGTTGGAGGATGTGCCCTTGGGATATACTGCCAGAAGAATATTGCCTTTTAGACATTTTTTTTCCCTGCTGTGTTCAGAGGGCAAGTCTGATCAATGTGTTGTAAGAAGAATAGCTTAAAATATTCATTTGGTTCAGATCAAGAAAGATGACTGCTTAAAAAGTGATGCTGCTTCATACAGCTTTCTGAACATTATTTTCCACCTGTAAACCTGTCATTCCTTTTAAGTGGTAATGCTTATTTCTCTGCTCAAGAGCCAAGATAATTTGGTTAGGAAGTTGTATTTGGGTGTTTTGTTTTTGCTATAGAAAGTTGATAGGATTTATGCAAAAAATTCTTGATTGCTCGAATAAATGTTCTCCTAGGGAAATAAACTTTGATCTTAATCTTCATGTTTAGGTTTGTAACGCCCCTGGCAATATACATCTATGTGCATTTTTCATTCATTTCTTTATAATTGGAAGTTTCATTGAGAATTCTAGGAGTCTGCAAGGCATCCTTCTGAGGTGCACCTTGCAAAGCTTACGTTCTCTATTTCATAATTACTCAAAGGTTAGCAAAGCAAAAATGGAGTTATGAACACACGCTGCATTTTATTTTTCTGACTAAATCAGCTATAGGAACTACTTACTTTTAGGCTGCCAATTGCGTGGCCTCAATGAAGCACAACTACTGTGCTCCTAGGTCATCCCTGGGACATCCTGAACTTCAGTGGTGGCAGAAGTAGCCGAATGCCAATCATATGAAAATCCTACATAGCATCATGTAGGAAACAAATAGTTAAGGAGAAATACTCTATTGCTACCAGTGTTGGAACAACTTGTCTGCATCCATCTCTTGTTTACCTTTTTCAACAGGATGGCTTCCAGTTTTATGGCTTCCATTTTTATACCAGAGCCATCAATGTGTAAACAGTAGATTATATTTTACACAAATTCTTGCACAGAAACCAGTCTCAAGTAATTGTTAATTTCCTTTGTTATTAACTGGCAAATTTTATTCCTTGGTTTTCTAAAGTTACACAAGGGCAGAATACACCAGGATTGGAGTTTTACCCCCTTGTTTAAAAACAAACAAACAAAAAAATTGAAAGGAATTCTTACATTTCTGATTTTTATCTGTCAAAATGTTCCTCTTCTGCAAAGCATATTTTCAAATTTAAATTTTGAAATAATTCTATAGCAGTTGTTGAGCAAATCTAGGGTTGAGGAGGAATTAGGGTTTTGCTCGCCTTGTAGCAATTAGAAATGAAAATGTATGTTTTGAACTTCAACCCATATTTGCTCACAAGCCTGTTTAGAGCTCTTGGAGCCATGAACTGTGCTTTAGTAATTCTGCTCAGAAAAGGAAAAAATGAACTCAGCCCTTTATTAAACTTTATACTTTCATTATCAGAACTCTGCAGGTTGTGAATTGCAATGAGAATAACATATTTGATGCCCTGGCAGGCCTCAGTAAAATAAAAAAAAATCCTATTTTGGCAAAATATTATTCACTTTATATCCTTATATGTTGTGATCTGTAGCTTTTAAACCTTCCTTTCTGAGGAGTATAATTTTCTGCCTCTGATTTGTTTTGGGTGTGCAGCAAAAGTAGGTAAATTACAACTCTTTATAGTGGACTCTCTTAGGTGTCCTGCCTTTCTGTGCAAACTGTCTGCTGCTTTTTCAGACTGCCTTGAAAGGAGCTGAAGGCACTCATGCCTGTTTTGTCCACCAAGTTAGAGGAAAAAAAAAAAAAAAAAGTGATTGATGAAAAGACCTTTAGACAGAGATCTCAGTGCAGCTATCTTAAGATAGATTGTACTGTGTATTTACACTGGACACTTGTTCCACTGGCATAGCCTCTATGGAGACTTTCATTGTCTGTTTCCCTTTGTCTTCCAAAAGGACCGTCTCCAAGGAGTTTATTAGCCCCCGCTATTTTGTTAACAAACCAATTTACTATCTCTTGGTTTTCTTGCACAGCTTGTGACAGAAGCCAGTAGAGTAGAGTACGGAGGCTGCGGTGTTAGCTGCTGGAACATGTTCTCTTGTAGTGTGAGCTGGTAGAGGGCAGGGCTGTGTGCTTACTCTTCTCCTTACTTTCCTGTCTTTCTGCCTTATGGTAGGCAAACTTTATACATACATAGTATCTTTTATTTACTGTTAATGCCATATGTGCCAGTCAACATGCAGGATATACTCATGCTGTGTGTTGGCTGGCACAACACCTAGCATTACAGCAGCCTATTTAGTCATGTGTCAGGAGATAGATGAGTCTTTTTAGCTTCCTGTTCTTCATGGTCTCAGAACTGGTGCAGGAGGGCTTGGGACTCCAGTGGACCAAGGGCATGGTCTGAGGGACTGTAAGGAGTGTTTAAGGGTGTGAGACTTGCTGATGAACTACTGTGTAGAGCAAAGTGTGTTCAGTCGGACAGACCATCTTTTGCATGCTGTCTGTACAAAATGGTCCTTGGAACAAACTGTCCCCAGATGAACTACACAACTGAAAGGAAACTGGTTCATCCAACCCAAAAATAGGACCCAAGCACAAATGAATATACATAAAACGTACATGATCAAAGAGGATCAGTGCATGGACTGAGCTGAAGAGAGTACTTATGACAAGGTAGATGTCCCTTTTATCTTCAAGGACATAGAGTTTCTGTGTCTCATTCAGCACATGAGATGAACCTTCTTTTTCTTTGTCTGAGTGGCTTAAAATCTGTGTCCAGTTCCTGGTTTGGCTTTGTTTGCCTTCCAGATACTGCTTTTCACTATGATGCTGCCTGCTGGAGTAGACACCCCTTTTGTGCCTAATGTTTTCTTCCTGACTGAGCTCTGTTGCTTGACTACATTTTTTTTTTTCTGATTAACATTTTTAGGTCACTACTTGCGAGGCATTTGCTATCATCTTTGCATTATGTCTGTGACTGGTTTTTTTGCTTCTTGGCCAATTAATTACTATCTTTCAGAAATGATGGATTGTATGCAGTTTTTTGGTATCTGTTTACATGCTTGTGCTATTTACAGTATGCACTAGCAGATGACTGGCTGGAAAAGGGCTTGGCAGAAAAGTTCCTGGGAATCCTGAAGAATGGCAGGCTAACCATGAGCAAGCAAGGGGCCCTTGTGGCAGAGAAGGCTAACAGCCTCCTGGGCTACGTTAGGAAGAACATTACCAGCTGGTTGAAATAGGTGATCCTTATTCCTCTCCTCAGCACTGCTGAGACACATCTGGAGTGTCAGACATGCTGGAGTAATGAAGGACCATGAGGATAACTAAGGGCTTGGTTCATTTCTCATGCAAGGAGAAGCTGAGAGAACTGGAGTTGTTTAGTCTGGAGAAGAGAAGCTTTGTGAGAAGCATCTTATCAATGTGTATAAATGTCTGATGGGAAGGTGTGAAAAGCATGGAGGCAAACTCTTCTTAGGGGTATCCAGAGCCAGGACAAGAAGCAATGGGCCCAAACTGAGATATGAGAATCATAGAATGATAGAATGGTTTCAATTGGAAGTGACTTTAAAGATCATTGAGTTCCAACCGCCCTGCCATGGGCAGGGACACCCTCCACTAGCCCAGGTTGCTCAAAGTCTCATCCAGCCTGGCCTTGAGCGCCTCCAGGGATGGGACATCCACAGCTTCTCTGGGCAAATTGTTCCAGTGCCTCACCATTCTCACAGTAACAAATTTCTTGTATCTAAATCTGCCCTCTTTCAGTTTTAAGCCATTACCCTTTGTCCTGTCAGTACATGCCCTTCCAGGTATCGGAAGGCTGCTCTAAGGTCTCCCTGGAGCCTTTTCTTCTCTAGGCTGAACAATCCCAACTCTCTCAGCCTGTCCTGCAGATTATTTATAAATTTTAAATCCTTAATAGATAGGGACTGTCTGTGTGGATGCGCAGTGTCCCTGGTAACTCTGGGACACCATACAAGGTAAAGGCCAAGGATTTCAGCTCCCACCCGGACCTCTCCTCACACCACAGATAACTTTCCAAGATTTTTCTAGTACAAACTTGACTGAAAAAATGTCTTTGCAACTAGCTCTAACTTTTGCATAAATTTCTGTAAGCGTTGCAGAAGATTACATCAAGGTCCTGCCTAATTGCTTGTTTTCCTGCATCCCTCTCCTGACAAATGGAATTGGAGTGCTGGGAATCATAGAGCAGGGCTAGGGCCAATGCTATGCTCTTTTTCCCAAATAGAAGGTGAAATGCACAGAGAGCTGGAACTCTTCAGTGGGCTAAACATGCAGTGGAGCGATATAGATGACTAAGAGCAAGAAGGTTGGGCTTTCTAAACGCTCCTGAAGGTCAATTTGCCAGACACTTGCTGTTTGATTTCTGTTTTATGGAAGTAGGTCAGGAAGCACCTAACGGGACATCTCGCATGCTTGACATTTATTATTTTTAGTAATTTTTTGTTCCTTTTATTGATGACTTTTACACATTGATTGTGTTGAAAGCTGCCCTGAAGATATTTGCATTTGAATCAAAGTCTGGCTATTCAGGGAGAAAGCCAGGTCAGATAAAAGTCAAGATGTCCCTTCACAGTGAGACAGTTTGCTCTCTGAAATAAGCCAATAACCCATTCGCTTGACAGATTAAAATGACAGATAAAATGCCTGAGGCATAGTTTTATTATGTGAGTTCAACAGACTGCAGACATAAATGGCTTTCCTTTATACCTACGTTTGCCCTCAGGATGCTTTGGTTTTCTTGAGCTACGAAGGTTGAAGTGGTGATATTTGTGTATCATTAGTTCTAAGGTGAAGGTGAGAACTCGAGAAGGGTTCCACAGGCATGCTGTGTCAGTGTCAGTGACACTGGTTAGTGGTACTTTCAGGAACCACACAGGTTGGCTGAACACACATGGTACATGAGCAAACACAGAGGGCAAAAAATACTGACATCAAAACAGCTCTATATGAGTACAACACATTAGCTGCCATGCAGAGTAAACCAGAATGGATGTGGAAAATCAGCTATTTATCGAGAGTTGCACAACCTCCTTGTTTATGCCAACAATCTATGTTGTAGCATTCCTCTACAACAAATGTGAGGTAGGTAGAAAACCTAGGTGCTGGTGTGCCAATGACTGCAGCAGATCTCTCTCCTGACGAGAATTCTTGAATTCCATTCAAAGCATTGGCAAAATTTGAACTTTTTAAACTTATGTAAGTAGACAATTAGACCTTTTATATTTAGCTCATTCCCAAAGAGTACCTCTGGGATACAGCAATGTAATTTCTTCTTATCTGCATTAGCATGTGATATTAACCTCATTTGGTATGGATGAAACTAATTGTGCAATTTACCCATCATTCAGCAGACTAAAGATTGAGGAAAGGCATTTGAAAATTCCCCCTGAAAAAGCATGAAGGGAGAAATCCAGCACTCCTAAATACAGCCATTTTATCCATACTGCATTGATGACAAAAGTGCTGTGGAATACTTAAAGAATGTCTTAAAGTCTAAATAAACAGTGTAACCTAATGCGTTTAGGCAGATACTTCAATTCATTGGCTGTAACGACATCCATGTTGGGTATGAATAGAATTGCTCTGTGTGCTTTGCTACATCAGAATCTGTAATTAAAGGACGTCATGTCCAGACTGGTTTCTAAGCAGAAATTTTACAGTGCCACTCTGAAGTGACCTCATTTGTGGCCAGATGAATGCAGGCTTCCCTACTGATCTGTCCCCTGTAGGCTCCGTTTTAGTTTTAGCGGGACAGTGTGCTTCATAGGGAGACTGGACTAGGATTCTTTCTGCTTTTATCTTGATGTCAGAGAGAAAAAAAGTCAATTCATCAGGAGCTCTTTGAAATAATTTTGATAGTTTGAAAGAATGATATTAATTTTCTGTGTCAAGCATATTAACATTTCTAATTTCCTTGTCAGTGGGGACAAATAACCACTTTTACCTAAGAGTTTTTGCTTCCTACTGCAGAAGAGGCTTCTACAGTGTTCCCTGCCATGAGGATTCTTTTTTTCCATGTAATTTCTGCCAATCTAAGCTAAGAACTTCATTTTGTTGTTTGTCATCACCATTTTGGGTACAGACCTATCTCATTATCAACACGCTTACTTCTCTGAATAGCCATTAATCAGATTAGTTTTTTAATAAAACAACTCTAGATTTTAAATGGTAAAAATGTAATTTTCTGATACTTACTAGATAATTATTGTAATAATTGACTGAACTAAGATGTGTCCCACAAGTTATAAAGTAATCGTAGTTAGCAATATTTGTTCTACACAGTCCTGTGTCATTAAAGATTGATAAATCATTAAAGATCAGTCTTGACTACATAAGCACATGACAATTTGTTTTTTTATTTTCTCAGGCTATATCATGGCAATTACATTATGCTAGCAAAGGGTGTAATTAGAATTACAGATACCTTTAGGCAATCATAAGAGTGCTGCCATAAGCTTTATATAAATTGCCCTTTAAGGGAAAATTTGACCTCAGTTACTTTGTGGAAAACATGGTATTTTTTTTTCCTTTTCAGTTAGTACAATACCACTGAGAAAGGGAGTTAAGCAGATTTGTACAAAATAAAGTGCAAAGATTATGAGAATAGCTTTGTTGAGAAAGACACTCTCCAAAGCTAAAAAGAGAGATGGTTGAGGAATAAGGGTGATTTGAAAAGATCTGTATTCTCCTGGACTGCCTTGGCTTACATGTGTTTACTCCCAGCTTGAAGGTGGCATCTTCTTCAAACAGTAACAGAAGCCACATTTGTTGCCATCCTGTGGCCAGATGGCTGTGTCCTGGGTTGACTTTGAACCTGTCCAAATGTATAAGGGTAATTTCATTTGAAAAAAAAAAAAAAAATAGAACAGGTGAGATACTTGCTGTGCTGTTTTCTTCTGGCCTATCTCATGATTTAAGCTTTATAGCAAGGCAGTGTTGTACTCAAGCACTGCTTTAACATCGGGAATGCTTTGTAGACTTATGCAGCACACTAGAATAAAGAGCTGATAACAAGATAAAAGTTGTGTTGTGCCTGGATACTGTGTCAAATCATGGTGCATACATGTATTGTAAAAACAGGCACTGGAGCTCCTTTGCCAGTGTTACAGAAAGGCAAGCCATCTGCAGAGATAGGCTGAACAGGCAGGCTGCTGGTCATGGTTTCTTGCTTCACACTTGAGCAGGTCCAGAGCAGCTCCTGGGAATTACTTCAGCAGCCTGAAGGTCCCTGGCTGTTTCTGAAAAGAGAGATCTGTTGAGCTCTTTGGGGGGAGAACGAAGTGAAAAACCATTCTGATCCTTCCATGGGCTACTCATGGAAGATCCTACTCAATTCTCAAGGTCACAAGCCTTGTATGTAGAATATAATCTAGTTTTCCAGTGCTTTTTCTGACATCATTCACAGAGACCATACAACCATGTATGCTCCTGTCACACTGACTGGGTTACTACATTTCTGTAGAGTCTGCAGCTTTGGACTTTTCTAAAGTAGCTGGAAAGTACTTACAGTGCTATAGCGACTTACCGCAGTACTTGCTGGTGTGCTGTCTTGTATTGCATAGGTGCTATGTTGCTGCAAGCACTGGTTGGTGCTCTTCAGTTTGTGGCTCCATTCCCAGCATGACTTCATGGGCATTTTTGGGTACGTCACTCTTGGAATCGGCAAAATGTAGACGATATTACAACCTTGACTGGTGCGGGAGAGGAAGGCACAAATGCCTAAATAACTAGGATGTGCTCAGTTTCCATTGTTAATGGGGAAGCCTTTACTGGGAAAGAATTGCCCAAATAATTTTATGAGTATTGCCTTTCTGGGCTGAAAGCATGCCTTTGTCTTCAAATAAGAATGGATTGGTAGTTCAGTCTTTCAGAAGGTAGTTAAATGAATACCTCTTGTCTACCCAAGAAAGTAAGGCATCGTAGTCAACTCAGATCTTTCTCTAAGTTGTTACAAGCACTGATTTTCTGCTAAGGAGAAAAAAACTGAAGCAACAGCAACAAAAAGTCACTGAAAACTGGCAAGGTATATGCATATTATGAGTCTTGAGGAGAGAAATTTCTCCAACAGTTTTTAATAAAAGGTATATACTGCTACAGTGTGTGATAATACCTCTTTTGTTATGGAAGGAAAGCTACAACGGGAATGCATTCTGAATAATGGTCTTAATATTAGGGTAGAAACAGTCACTGGTTTCTTACTCTCATTTTGAATGTGTGCTTAAATAATGTTGACATTCCCTTTCCTTAGTTAAGTCATACTTTATTCTTATTAAGAAACTGATTCGGTGGAGTCCTGTGTTCCTGCAGATTCTTCAACACTGACAACAGTGATGCCCTCAGCACATTAGAAACATCTCTCAACACCTAGCAGGAACAGGTCCTTAACATTCGAATATATATTTTTTTATTTGGTTTTAAGAGAAGCTTAGAAGTTTAGAAAGGCTTTGTCTGATTCTGTGTAGGACTTGGGGATAAGTGTCTATATGAAATCAGAAGGAAAACAGAAGACAAATGAAGCCCTGGAAATTGGAGATGCCTTCTCTTAAAATCAAATTATCTGCTGGGAAACAAGAAGAGACTAATTGAATGGGACAGTACAGAAAATCTATCTTTGTAGTGCATTGAGCAGGGTGTATTTCAGCTGCCTGGCTGTTGCATGAGCATCATTAATCTGTCGGTAGCTTGCTTCTGACATTATCACTAAATTGGTGCCACCGTCTGTTGTCCATCATCCACATTAATTTGAAGATGTGGCATCTCCTGCTTGGTCTTTTTTACTTCAAGAGCACAACAAACCAAATAACCGTAAGTTGTCTTGTAAAATAACTCAGCTTTCAGAAATTAATTGCAAAATCTGTTTAATCATCTAGAGTTTTTTTGCCTCAGAACAAAATAGGTCTCCAATGGAATTGCTTTTAAATGTCAATTTTATTTTGGAAAGTAAGGTCCTGGTGAAAAGAAAAGAGCAGCTCCATGCTAGCCTGCCTTTGTGCAGGGTGTTCTGAGGAAGGAAGAGCTCAGAGAGTCTGAGAGACCCAGTGCAAGGGCCAACACAAGAAAGCAGCAGGGAAATGGTGAAATTACCTAGTGGAGCAGCAGCACTCATTGCCCAGGGGATCTGTACTAACTGCTAGTCAAGCTTTGGACTCATTGTTCCTCCTTCATAAGCTGAAGTGGGGTTGATGCTGAAGGGAGCATACTGTTACTGCTGCGCTGGGTCTCTTCTCACCATCTTCCTGTGCAGGCTATCAGGGGATTGGAAAGGTTTAATGTAAACGTGACATTACGCTTGCATTGAATCATGTATTTAAATGTTACTGTGAAAATATTAATAGGGATTTTTTTTGTCTCATAATGTTTGTTAACTACTTACCAGACACCTTCACTATATTTTACACTGTCAGTAGTGTTTTAGTTTCTGTTAAACGCTAGCAAAATGGGAGCAGCATGGTGGGATGCAGTAAAACAGTCTCTTTGAAAGCTGAAGGAATAAGGAACAGCAGAATTTACAAGGCCATTCTCTAATAAGATGGTTACAGGTTTTTCATGGCTGAGATACAGGACACTGAATACATCAGTGCAACTACCAGGGCTCTGGAAACAGCACAGACATGTTGTTATGGTGCAGAGTGCAGCTGATCAGCCCTGCTGATGGATTCATATATGCTGAGATACCTCTGCTGTGCTGATGGGGCTGAGTGCAGACATATTCTCAATGCTCCAGATGGGCCTGTTAGCTTGGATTTAACCCAATAACAGCTGTGGGAGCCCTCAGACTAGTAAGGCACAAGAGCAGGAGCATCAAGCAGGTTTATTAACTGATGGGCAGTATGGTACAAACCCACAAAAAGCACTAATAATGCTGCTGTGCCAGAGCTAACTGGTCTGCTCAGCATCTGAAGCGCTGGGAGGCAGCATATGGTTAGACCGGTGTGGTGTGTGGGCACCAGCTGTGGATGCTCCTCTGTACCCATACACGGGGATGTGGCTCCTCTGAGCTGCCCAGCATGGGGCAGGTGGAAGAGGCTGTTCGGGACAGTGTACCAGCTCTGCCTGTCCACCTGTTGAGGACGTGAGAAGGTGTTACATAGTCAGGCCAGATAACTCTCTAAACTGGTGTCTTGCCTCCTACAGCAGCTACTCCCAGCTGGTCCAAGAGCCCTGGGAGGAGCAGAACAGCGTCTGTGTTTGGTGACTCATCCCTGGGAAATTCTCTCAACTGAACCTGCAGAGGAGATGGAGCAGTCTATACCTCCTGTAGTCCTAATGCAGAGAGCTTATTCCCAGAAAAAAGCAGAACTTGAGGCCAGACCAGCTGCCACCTCTGCCCCAAGTCTCCTTAGGGAGCAAGGAAACTATAAGCTTCTCTTGTCCTCTCCACTGCCCCAGCTCCTGGGATATTGCAGGTGCATGAGTATTTCTGAAATGAGTTTTTTTATGTTTTGCAAACTTTAGATCAAAATGTACTGCACAGAACTTTATTATGGTAGATTCATAATAGCTACTTGTTTATATAGATACTAAGACATGACATTTAAATGTGAAGCGAAATATTGCTGCATAGTGTGGTTGGCAATCCTGACTTTTTAATAGGATAATACATAAAGCTATTGCTGTCATCTCATTGCTGGTGTCTGGAAAACGGAATGATGGGAACTGTCAACGTTTTCAGCAGTTATTATTTTCACTGAATTGTTGTGCATGTTCTCACCTGTGCTACAGATGCCTGTACCTGTATAATCCAAATGTAAAGGAAGATTTGGAAAGATATTATACTGGCAGTGGGGTGGAGAGGGACTATAGTCAGCTGGGTATATTTGTTACCTGTTACTTGGCATTTCAGTAACGAAGAAAATGTACAGAAGGAAAATAAATTGGCAGTTGGTTAGTCAAGCAAAAGACTGGTAACAAAACTTCAGTCTGAGAATAGATTTAACATAAATAGTACATAAATCTTTGCATTACTAGTAATTTCGTGTTTTTGAAAATATATTGTTTCAAAGGAAGCACAGTGAGCCTTGAATAGTTTCAATGACATGACTTTCCTATCCCCTCATTTATTTAGTTAAATAGATTTGTCTGTAAAAAGTAGTTTTGCTTTGAAGAGTGCTTTAAGACAAAATCTAATGAGTATAATTTAGTTTACATGAAGTATGCAGTTCTAAATACAAATCATCCATTTCTTAAACAGGAATTGACTTTTTTAGTGAATGCTTTTGGTATACTTATTAATACAGATTCTGATGTGCTCAAGGTTTAAACCATGGTATTAAGTATGTACTGTAAAGAGTGTAAAGAAATGGGCTAAGAGTAGGGTTAGAAAACCCAAAACTGCATGTATTTATCTGAATTTTGATGTAGGAAGTGTGTCTCTCTTCATTTTCATCTGAAGGCATGGAGAGCAAAGAATTACTTTAGTGGCTGACCATACTGGGCACAGCCCAGCCCAACAATCAAGAGAGCTGTTTGGGAGGTGTTGAATGAGGATCCCTAGTGGCTCTAAAACTACAGAGAAGAAACCTTTTCTCTCTTGCAGCATAACCAGTCAGTATCCCAGCAGCATCTATGATTTCGGTTGTTTCTCTCTCTTTTGTTTTTCTTTTTTTCTTTCTTTTTAAATAAGTGAAATTGAAGAATAACAGAGGCTGAGCCACAGCATATTATGTAAGTCTTTTGTTCTAAAAATGTAAATTATTATTTTCTCACATAAACACAAATAATAAATACACATTACCTTTCAGTGTTCAATATAATATCCTGGTTTGGTGAACCCCCCCAGTGGCTTCTCACCTCTGAGCAATGGAGACATGCATCTAAAAACTCCTTGGGTGAGCAAGAGTCTGCAAAATACGGCACTCGATCTTTATGCATAATCCCATCATTGAAGATAAAATGATTTCATGAAGGACAAAAAGCCTGTTGGGGTTTGCTGCTGTATTTACATTTCCATTTGGAATACAAATTGTGCTGAAGAGCGCGTATGCTCAGTTCTTTATGAAGCTGCCAATGTGGAGCTCCTATCAGGCCAAGCAGCAGTTGACTCATGTGACCCTGGAGGAAAAATTGCTCAAAGCTTAGTGTACTTCTGATGCTCAGTCAGGGATTACATCTGTGCCAGCAACAGCCTAGAGTCTTGGCTAGCTTATCAAAAATGGAGATACTGGAACAGTTCTTTTGGTAAATTTTCCCGTTAAAGGTGTTATAAAGATTCTTGGATCACATTGACAGAAGGAACAAGACTGCTACAGAAGGGGAAAACACTGAAGGGAGGTATTTATGAAGTCCAAATGCAGAAATGGCTCATGAAGTGTACGTACACATAATTTGATATTGGTACTGAAGGAACAGTTTATGTGATTCAGGTGGAGAGCAAGAAAACTAGTTGGGATGAGATCAGAAATACTAAGGTTTAATAAATTGTAAAATATTATTTTGTAGAACCTTTGTACAACCTACAATACAACTGTTTATATAGGTATCTCATTGCAAACACAGAAACAATCAGGGAAACTTCAATGAAGACCGTAAGTTTTCTGCTTGAAATTCAGATAAGTCAGTCTAGTATGTAAAATGGGGGAAAAAGGACTCTCAGGGATGATTAAAATATTGGGACACATGGTGAAAATTATGATTGTAATGTGACAACATGAATACACACCTGCAAATCCACATAGAGAGAAATGGACGTTATGAAGAGCAAATAAAATAAATGCTGGATTATTTTTAAACATTCCTTAGTAAAGTTTGGGAGTCCTGGGCAGTGGAACAGGTACAGCCAGGAAAATGCTCTAGCTCCAGTATCTGCAAATGTTTAAGCTCAGCCTGAAAAGGAGATTGGTGGGAATGGCACACGTTTTAATGGTCACAGTGGAGAAAGCTCCACGTGTTTAAATTAGTAGCCTTAACTTGCAGATTTTAGAGTATATTTGGAAACATAAGTAAGGACAATGTGGTCCTTGAGCTTTTCCATGCATGCATTTTCGCTTATGTTAAAAGGAAGGTAGTGGATTCTCTAATATATCAAAAATGCTCCGATATCCACCTTGTTTTTCCACCCTGGAACCATAGTGTAATGGCTAGGGGGGCCAGCTGAATTATTCAGTTTGAATACATTTTCAAACTTGTCTCCATTTCCAGATCTCTAATAAGGGAAATGCTTTTTTTTCTATAGATATATTTTCTGCTATTCACGTGTTTTTAGAAAATTACTTTTGAACATATTTGTCAGCCCATATTTGGGTAATAATGATTGTCGCTGATATTGCTTGATAACCTCTTGCTGGGAGAATTCGTGGAACTTCTAAACACCAGATCTATGAAAGGTGAAAAGGTGGTAATGAGCAGTTCATTTCTAGTCTGAATTATATGGTGGCATTAAATGTGTTGGGTTGGGGGTTTTTTGTTCCACTTAATATTCCTCTTGGAGAAATCCTACCTTAATGCAATAGCTGCACAAAATGAGGATTTAATCCAGGAGAAAAACCTGTCATTCTCTTTTCATTCCATGAAGCTAACTCTTCTTGTCTCCAGTCATGGGATACTTCTGAACCACTTGGCAATGAATCCATTTTTCAGAGAATCTTCTATTGCTGGTGTTTCTGAGCAGCTGTGTGTTGGCTGCAAAGTGTGTGTGTGTGTGTGTGTATACTCCTCTTTACAACCAACACACAGTTTTGCTTAAGCAATGAGGCACTTGTCTGCTTTGTATTTTAAAAATGCTGGCAGCCTACAAAATGTTTATTTTGCATGTTCCTATGCATCTGCTTGGAGGGAGATGCAATACCTCACAAGTGCTGATGTTGCCTCATAGTAACAGATTTCTTTTAGTCTTATAGCTCTTGCAGTGGTAGCAAATACAAATTTCTCAGCTTTACTTTTCATCATTTTTTTTCTTTAAATCTTACAGTAAAATTGATCTGAAATCCATTTGGTTGAATTTTACGTTGCAGCTGATTACACTAAAATTTTGGCACTTCTGTGTATTCTCAACTGGCATTTCAACCTCTTCTGTCTGGTTACCTTTCCATTGCAAATACTTAAAATCTCTTAAAGACTAAAGGTTTGGTTTGTTTGCCAGAACTCAGTAATGACTCTCTTTTGCTTTGATTTATTTTTCTGCTTTAATTTGGAGGTATGGACAAGAGATGGCGTTACTATACCTTGTTAAGATGCAAAGTCTTTTGTCAGTGGTGGTAGCTTATTGTTTTTACGCTACGTGCATAGCATTAGTGTGCATAAGAACTCTTTCTGCCCAATGGGAGAACTAAAATTCAGCTTCTGTGGAGTATTTGACAGCTGTTTTGGTATTTATGGGTTGTTGGTTTTTTTTCCTCATGTGTAAACCAATAAAAATGAACAATTGAGTTTGTCACTGTCAATTCCAAGACAAAGGTGTTAACATGGATTGTGAATCTGTGCAGTTACTGTCACCTAATGAATTCACATGTACAGCATTCAAAGAGCATTTCAGGCAGCACCAGCTCTTATTTCCTTGTTAATCTTACAAAATTATGTTCTTTTCTAACTTTTGTTTAGAGTCAGTCAGCATAAAAATATTCTTCCTGATGAAATAACTTCATAGGCAAAGTTCAAGTGAGCAATTAGTGATTGCATCTGTTTTTAAGTTAGTTTCCCAGCTTGTGGTAGTTCAGTTAATAACCTTTCAAAATTCTGAAATATATCCCCAGGCAGCTGTAGGTCTGTTTTCCAAATCTACTGCAGTGTTCGAAGTACTCGCCTTTCTGGGACCATCTGCTTCTCTTCTCCAAAGACACTATAAAACCCTTGGCAACCCCTTGAATGAACCTCGTGCTTCCTAACATGGGAGAGTGTAGAGTGAATGCACAAACAGAAAAACTATGGGAAGGGTCTAACTCTGATATTAAAGCTGGTTTGCATTCAATGACTGTTGGAAGAATAAATTTTATGCCTGAAAGCATCTTAGTGAAGTATTATGTATCTTTATCAGTGGAGCACATGAAAATCCATTCCAGGAGTACCACTAAACTTGGTAAAATTGGCATGCCATTGTCAGGTATCCATCACAATCCTGATTCTTTCATTCAACAGAGACGTATAATACCCAAACAGCACTGAGTCTAGGTTTCTTAAATTATTCTTTGAACAGATCTAGGGCATCATTCAAAAGCTCTCTCTTTTTCTAGTATCACTGTGCTAATAACTCTTGGATACGTCCTCTTGTTGTGTGCTATTTGCCGTAATGCTGAGGCTTTCCCTAGATGTTAGCTACCTCCTGGTATTATCAATCATAGCTTTCTGGATGTATATATTTTTTGATTGTTATGGGTATGATAAATCAAAACCATATTTGAATGTACTAACATAAACTTACAAAATAGTGGTGAGAAATCCCAGTCCTGGTTAAAATAAATTAGGTGGCTGTTAAAACCTTTGAATAGCTGTGTTATTTTTGCAAACACACAAAAATAGTAAATGTTTGGAATCTAAAGATTTTTGCTGCACACTACTGTTTTAGTATGAGTTTTAAATCAGGAAGCTAACCGTGTACTGTCTGTTTAACTGAAGTATTTAAAGTACTCAGGTTACCTAGTTTTCTTCCTCTGTGTTCCGGAAAGCTGATGAGAAACTATTTTCACTGAGATGGTAGGCTATGTACAGAAGCTATGTCTATACAAATAGACTTACTCAACATTTTTCTGCTTCCAAAAATGTGCTGTCGTTCCTATTGTCATCTTCAATCTTGTTAGAAAAAAATGAGCTTTAAGATCAGCCATTGTCAAACTTCAGAAATGTACTCGCTGAGTTGTGCAAATAGCCTTTCTTCTGTCTCTGGGAAGTAACCCCTCCTGAAAACTCTTTCTGCACTGCATTTGCTATTCTAAGGAATCCGGTTAATTTCAGATCCTTGAATCGTACAATTTTATGCTTTTGATTTGTTATTTCATGTCTAAAACCACCATGAACACATGGATGAATAAAGAACACATTCCTGGTGTGTTTGACCTATTGTCAATCCATGCTGATGATTATTTCATGCCAGGATATCCCTTTGCCTCTGCTGGGTCTAGGGAACATGAGGGTAGGGCAGGTATTTGTATCCTCAATGTCAAATATTTGACTGAGATCCTGAGTGCTAGGCACCTAAGTTGCAGACAAGGCTGAGATCCCTGGGCTCTCTAGCTATCGTTCATGTCTTCTCCAGTGGGGCTAACACAGTTAACCCAGGTTTTTGATCCAAACTGTTGCCTGAATATGCTTATCGCTGTTCATTGATTATCCAGGGAAACTAAGGGGAGCAGAACCCTAGCTTAGCCCCAGATAGTGAGGTTATTTCACTTATACAACTATGGCATAATGTGATGGAAACACACCTCTGTCTGTGCATTTCACTCACAGATCTGTTTGCAGCCTCTGTAGACTTAACCAAGCTAGGCTAAGCCAGGCTGAAACTGGCTGTTCCAGCAGTCTGAATCCTGAGCCTGCCACTACATCCCAAACTGGCTTTGTTTGTTTGTCTTTGAACTGACATGTTCTTTATCACTGGCTGACTTGGTGACACTTTCCTCTTCAAATGTGGCTATTGTAAGCTGCAAAATCTGGTTGTTTAGATCTATGTTTGTAACTCAAATGCAATCATATACTTTTGTTACCACTAGTTTCTTGCAGGCATAGACCTATGCAAATGTACATATATGTGTAAAAACATTTTAAGTATATAGACAGAGTCATGCAGTTTTTAACAAAGCATCCTTATGGCTGGTTTGCTCGTGCAACATCGTGTTCTTACAAGTCTGTAATGAACACCTGTATAACCAGAGGTCAGCTATGTGGTGGGGTGCCTGGCTCAGGTCCCTACCTCCATATGTTTAGGCACTGCTTTCCAGCCAGGACTGCAGCCAGAGCCTTTGTATTGGAGTATCTGTCTCAGGCTGAAAACACCCTGTGGTGAGCCTTGCACAAGTGTGCTTTTGGTTGAATATGCATTCCCACTGATGATATAATTTGTCTTTGAATTTGTGCAAAGAGCCTTTTGTACTTCCTGTTCATTTCTGTGCTTACTCAGGTGTGAGGTTGTTCCATACCTCTCAGAGAGTCATTTGCCTTTTTTTTTTTTTTTTTTTAAGTAACAGCCTACCTTTCCTTAGATACAGTAGTCTATATCTGGGACAATTCACTAGTACTTCTTCCAGTGGAAAACAGACTTTTGTAGACTTTGCTACATCTAACTGATAAAACAGTGACATCAATGAATGCAAGAGATGCATCAATCACAGACTCTGTCAAGCCTACCTCCCTGTAGCTCATAGGAATCCTTCTATTGTCAGCTGGTGTGACCCTCAGCTTTCATTCACTACAATATTTCTGTTTCAATTTTGAAAAAATGTTGCCTTATTCAAATATTTAACCAATAATGTATTGTAGGAGATGTACTGGATGAAAAGGACTCCTTGGCACATACCATGTCTTAAAGATCTGATATCCTCTTCTCTTCGTGCTTGCTCCCATCTTGAAAACTTCTCTGAGTCTGTGGTTTGTGTCCCTAGTGTTGAAAGTGGGATGTGCCTCTTACCTCTCACTTCTTTTCTTGCAGTCTTTTCTTCCTGATCACTTATGTAACAGCAGTGCAATTTTAGGAGCAGAGATCAGTTTTACCAAACACAGCTGGGATGGTCGCTCTCCCCTCACCATGTACCTAACTCATTTGCTCTATGAAGTTGTTAGAAGATGCAAGTGTACCCAACGGAATGCTTCCTCCTTCTGGGGGGCTTCTCTAAATTGTCACAAGATTTTTAAAATCCTATGTCTTAAGAAGTATTCACTGTGCCTTCATCTCATCGGCCATGCAAGCTTCACAGGCCAGAGACTGCAGCTCTAGCATTTGCCATGTGTTTTCCAGTCATCTCCTTTCTAGTTGTCATTACTTTGGCAATCCAGGAGGGATTACATGAGTGTCCATCTTCCTTTGGCAGAGAAGCAGCTCATTAAAATAGCAACCCTAGCAGGGTGAGCTCCCTGTGTTTCGAACCGCATTCTTTGTTTAATATTGAAGAACCTGGAATTATTGTAAAGGATACTGTGCCCTTTTTTGCCCACTCAATAGATAGGAGAAAAACTAAGAACTATATATATATTCATCCCTTAAACATCCTCAATGGATTAATATCGTATTTCAAGAGATAGGGGAGTTTTCCACTTTAGCTTGCAAACATGCAATTACATTTGTGAAAATGAATGCCCAGATACAAATGCAGGTCCTCTGATCAGCCCACTCTGATAAAGGACACATATTTCCATTAAAGAATAGGCAGTGTGAGAGCCTTGGGAAGGAAATGTGACTTGGAACAAAATATTTTTTTTTTTCCAGTCTCATTTCAGATCTGACATAGCCTTGCAGCTTTCAAAAACAGGCTTACTAATTTCTTTGATTTATCTGTATTATTCAATCTCTAGACTTTGTTTGTAGTTCCTTATGCAAAATTCAACACAGTTTCTAAATTTGTGGCCCTTATGTTTGCATTTCATTTTTGATCAAATACTTTTTTTTGCGTCAGTATTATAAAATATTCTCAAAGGGCAAAATTAATATTTCATCAGTATATTCAACTACAGATAACGTTACTGATCAGGAAAGTCTTTATCCAAAACCTGTTGAGAAAATGCTGAAGGACCTCAGCAGTCCCTGGCTCAGACAGTCATGTGAACACTTCTATGTGTATCTGGCAGTCAAACTCTTTAAGCCTGTAATATTTCTCTCTTATGGAAGATTAGAGTATATATGCTTTTAGGGAGAAAGAGAAGGCTAGCTTAAGGAAAAAACAAGACTGAACCCTTGCTGATTATGTATGATAATTGCAATGCAGCAAAAGAAAAAGAAATTGTACTAGTTATCTTCCTCCATATACTGTTAGATTTAAAATAGTATCACCTAGAAAGTTTTGTAATTTCAAGAGAGAAAGAGCAATTGCTGATTTCTACCAAAATGCATTTATTTGAAAACTAGGAATTTTTTTTCAGTCTTCTGTAAGATTCATATTCAGTTTTGAGTGATAAAAAATTAACTGATATATGTTAAAACTTGTATTAGCCAGCTGTGCTATAGGTTACATTTCACTACAGAAAATTCAAATTCACTTTGAAAATTAGTGTGATTACCTAGGCTAGCTGGTTGGGCAGTTCTAAGGACAGTGTGATCTTTTTTTGTCTCCAAAATTTAATGTAGATAGTGGGGAACACAGGGACGATGGCTGAGTGGACAGAAGGCAGGTGTGAGATGGCAGATAAGGTAGAAAGGCAGCTGTTGATTAGCAAAACCAAACAGACCCTTACTTAAGTAAAAAATGGTCTAAACTTTCATGGGCATAGAGAAACAGAAGATAGTTCATGTGAACAAAGCAGTTGGACTTCAGAAAAGAAGGTACAGAGTAGTGTAACAACAAATGAAGAAAGTCAAGCCAAAAGTGACTTGACCTCAAAAGGTGCAGTTGCCTCAATTTTTATTAATATTTTTCAGGCTTATTGTACGCTTTTTTTCTAATGATTTTAAAAAAAGTAATCTTACATTTGTGTGCTGAATGTTGAAAATCTTCCAGCTGTGGACACACTTAAGGCTCAGCAGGGATGGCTCTGGCTAGCTGATGGTTGGAAAATCTTGTGATGATGAAGTATATTCGATTCAGTACATTTCTGAGGTCTTGATAGGGCACATTTTTGACATTTAAATATTCATTATTAGAGACGTTATTGCCCTCCAGTGATAACTTCAGAATATGCCTTTTCACTATGGTCCTTAAAAAAAAGAAGCCCTCTGCCTCTTGCTGCAAAAATATTTCCACAAAGTAAATTAGCACTTGCCAGACAAGCGTATCCTACAAGTAAATATCTATTCCTACCTTGAGTCCTTCTGACTTCAGAACATCAGCCTGAGCAGCAGGGTTAGATTTTTGAAGACTGAACTTGTTTCATCTTTTAAGTTCAAATCTTCTCGTTATTTCAGCCAAAAATATCTTCAGTTTAAGCTGTGCTGGCATAGCTTTGTTGGAAAGAATCTTAGGAAATATGGACATCAAAAGGAGAAGCAAAACAAAATATAACATAAAAATACAGTAATGATTGTTGATTCCCATTTTCAAATCTTCTGCATTTTGCTGTTTTTAAAAATCCCAGAGACAACACTTAAGACTTTCTGAGGAACTTTCCTCACCAATAGTTCCCAAGTTTGCCTTTGCCTGGCTAAGGGGTGTCAGTGGCACCCAAAGATTCCTTGAGTGTAAAGAAAGAAAGAAAGTATCAACTTTTTTAAAAAATAAAATTAAAAAAAAAGAAAAAAGAAAGAAAAAGCAAGCCTTTACCACAAAAGCCAAACTCCCACGCAGAAACAGATGGATAATTTTAAGGAAAATACCAGAACTGGAATCAGTATCTCTGAGCTAGAATGTCTACACAAACAAAAAAAAGATAGTTCCTCTCTAGGGATTTTCCTATTAAATACACTAGCAGTTTGTCTCACAGTGAAACAGTTTCCAAGGTTGTCCCATAAGGATCATCTTTAAGGTTTTATGTACCTTCTTTGGCCCAGTTCACACATGCTGCTACTGCGAGAAGGATACTAGATTTATCTTACCTATGGATCTGATCAGGATGGAAGGAGGTGCTGCTGTGTTTCATACAACGGTTTTCTCTAAGGGAGGAACCTGTTTGTCTTCTATTTTTGTTCAAAATGTATTTTATAATGTCCTGTAGACACTCGGGTGTATTTCAGAGGGCTTTCTCCCTGCTAGCTCTTGGTGGATGTTTTTCATGTTAGAAAATATCTCTGCAGAACTGAAGTTCTGGAGCACTCTAAACATATATTAATGAGCAACTGCTCATTTCCTCTGTCGTTACCCTTTTGTTTGGTGGACTGTCCATTTAACCAACTGTGGCCCCATTCCCCTTCATTATGTGCAATCTTTCTAGAAAATCTGTTAGACAGGAGGCGTTATCATTGGGAAATACTTGAAGATTTTATTTAGCACAGTCAAAAGTGTCAAAACAGCTAATTGAATGCTTTCATCTCCATGACTAATGAAAGATTAAGTCACAGGATTCTACAAATTGTAACTAAAAATAACAACCTTGTTAAGTTTAAAGATAGTTAAATTAGCACAGGAAGTGTCTCACTGCAGAGAGCTTTGCAGATGCTTAAGGAGAGCACCACCACTGTATATTTTGGTGTCTTAAACTATGCAGATTGCTTCTAGGTAAATTCCTCAGAGCTGGGACCAGCATCTGCCTGTCTGAACATGTTCAGGTGGGTTTCCTGTAGAAACAAAGAATCAGTTAGGCATTAGAAGGTTGTATTAAAAAAAAAAAAAATGTGTCAGCTGGTAGTGAGTGCTGCTTCAGAGGGTAACATGATTCTCTACTGTTCTACATTTGCTTGGCCCTAATATTTCCTTCTCAGGGCCCACAGGGCTCAACATAACCCAAATCAAAAAATGGATGTTGTAGGCATTCTTCAGAGGAATTGTGCACGTCTATGGCTGCAGTGGCAGCTATGTAAACATAGGGAAAAAAAAATCAGGTTTTCTTACTTATCAGCTCAATTCATTCATCCTGTCTGTAAATCTGTCCCATTACTATTACTGGTAAACTTGTCCCCTTACCCCAATCCACTGCTCAGATCTCCTGTCTTTTCATGTTGCTCTTTATTGTCTTCATTTTGCCAACTCTCACTTTTCCTTTGTTCTTTTCCTGTCTGTGATGCCCAAAACTTGTAAACAATATTTGCTTATTTCCTAACAACATATCTCTACCATCTTTTTTCCTACAGAAGTATCTCCTGATGCACTGCTGAAGAGCCTTAATTTTTGTATCAGACCGAGCTCACATCCTTTGCCATTGAGTGAAAGAACCATGAAGGGTGTATAATTTTTGTTTTTATAGAAAAACTGAAGCAGATTGTAATATTCTTTGGCCAAATCCAAGTTTCGTGAGAATGAGTAGTTCTCTTTGGAGGCAGAAGATGGTTTAGAGTTCCAGAAAGAAAACAGAGCTGGCTACACAGGGCTATTCCACATGGATAGGCTTTCCATACTGGCAGAAAATATGTGATTCATGCAAATGCTGTATAAATACAGTGGAAGTGTTAAGCTTTTCAGAGAAATGTGCCCGTACATGTAAAACAAATAGAAAATCTATGGCATAAGCCTATTTTCTATACTTAGCTGCTGCCTCAGTCTGTGATCCTAAGCCCACTCTGAACAGAAGCAATTCCCACGGCAAAATGAAATCTCATAAGCTGTTTATTCACTGTTGGCATCATTTGAACTGCCCCTTGGAAAGTCACATTCTGATAACTAAGACATAGGCACAGATTTTAAGGGGCATTCCATTGTTTTCAGTAGGCTTTTAATGAAGGCTATTGTGAGATGAAAGCTTTGGTGACATGGAAGATATTTAAAAAGGGTCAGAGGTGGAGATAAGAAGGGAAACCTTCTTCTCAATTCCCAGTCTACAAAACATTCCACATCTTACAAAAGGTAGAGATTCCTGATAGATTTCCTTTGTGTTTCCTTTGCACTGTTTTTCCTTAGGAAGTTAAAGAGCGAAAAGTTTGAAAACTGTTTTCCAAAAGTAGCTCTTTTAGCTACTGCTTGCTTGCAAAAAGTGTACAAGCTTAGTTCTTAGTTCCTGTTTCTCAGTTATCCTTTATTTAATTCTTCTTACTTTTCACCCAGGTGGTTTGTTCAGCTGTTGTGAGACTTAGGAACAAAACTTTATTTTTTTTTCTCTTAACAAATATGAATTTTTTTTTTTTCCCCCCCCAGATGTCAACACTAATTTTAGATCTCTGTTTGATTCCTTTTTATTTGTCATTCTGTGCCTATTTTAGTTATCTCCCAGCTCAGATGTGACATTTCTGGAACTATGTTAATATATACTGATTTTCTCAAATCCACCCACAAAGACTTTTGTTTCCTCTGCCTGATGGCCAAAAATGGCTTCAGAGTCGCTGACCTGGCAGAACTGAACTCAGATCATCAAGCAGTTTGGGACCATGTTATTGGGGCTCCACCTTACGGCAGATAAGAGCAGAATGGCAATGGCATAACTTCACCAGGTTACAAGTTAGGGAAAAGAAATAAGATTGTTAGTTGATATGAGGAAAGCATAGGTTTTCTGATAACCATGTTGCCTCCTTTTATAAGGATATGAGTGCAATGTATTTACTCTTGTAAATGTAACACTCAGAGAAGTACATGGGAACTTAAATCTTCTAAATCTCTTACGGAGTGGGATATTCACCATACCTTATTCTAAAATTCTTTCTCTTTTTTGGAAGAGGCCAAGTTTACCAGAGTGGATTATCTAACAGCATAAAATATTTGTAGGAAGTAACTTTAAATTTAACTTATGTTTAAAACTACAGTGAGTTGACATAATGTCTGAGAGCAGATTGGTAGGAATCTCTTGAGGGGACTGCTTTAATTTCTGAGTAGAAATCAGAGACACAGTGTGCATGTGCACGTGTGTGTGTGTATGTTTTTAAAAAAAAAAAAAAAAAAGGCAGGCTCCTTCCTGAATTTAACTGGGCTTGGGATTTTGTTTTGATGGGTTTCGAAGATTTAATAGATCAAAATCTTTGATGTTTGCTGCAAGTAAATAATAATAGTTAGGTCACAGATAGTAGAGGAGGGCTGTTCAGCTGTCCCAGAAGCCAGAAGATTTCCATTACAGTGACAGCAGATCCACTGGCACGATCTGTGATTCATTCCTTGTGTGACAGCTGATGACTGTCACACAGAGAATGAGAAGAAATGTCCTGCATTCCCAGGCTCTTTCCTGTGGTTTCCTGTACTTCAGCTAACACAGAGTTTACAAGATGCTCCTGAAAATTACATTAATTTTTAATTCAAGAAGAAAAGGCATGTGAAATTCATGAGTTGACCCCAGGCCGTTTATTGCTCAGATTTGGTTGTGTTGCAGATGAGCTTGCAAAAATCTGTAATATTTTCAATAGTCAGTGATAAATTTTGCCCTTCGTAATCTCACTTGGACCAGTAGCCATCAGTGTGGCAAATTCTCCACATAGCTATACCCCAAGGTAGAAACTAGATTTGTGCATTTACTTGAAAGAATTAGTAGTAAACAATTTTGCTTTTGCAGAATGCAATTTTGCTTACTGCCCTAAGATCTGTGAAAAATCAGAGTATTTGTAATAGTGCCCTTTTAACATCATCTTACATCATAATGATTTATTTGACTGTGCAGACAATTAACAAAACACATCTCTCTGTAAAAATAATTTGTAATCTAGGGAGGATAGGAATGAGGTCTTGAATATCACATTACACATTTAAATGAAGAATAATGAACAAAGAAGATTCCAAATCATAACAGTGATGGTAGCTAGATATTTTTTTGCATCATTACTTCCATGCTGGACTCTTATTGAAGCTAAGTCTCTCCCTTTTTGAGATTTTTTCAGGTATTTGTCATTATTGTTAACATCTGTAACTTCTTATGGCTCATAAGGTCTGTTTCTCCATTCTTCACCTACATCAGCTCTAGCCAGACATACAGTAACGAAAATCATGGTGCGAGTAGCCCAAGGTTGCAAGGAGCTTTGCAGTATTCCTGAAAGCTGTGTGCCAGGGATACAGAATAAGAATAAAACCATCAAACAAATGGATAATGGCATAGAAAACCATAATGGCTTCTTGAAACATTGACAATTTTTTTATTTTCTTGCATTCATGCAGTTTTGTTCTACTCCTTTAACTGAGAATCATTTCTACAAGACAGATTTCCCTAGGGTTTTGTAAAGAGTAGGAACAAGATTAAACTCCTCTCAAATTCTGAGGTTAAATATAAACAAGCTAATGAAAATTGCTTTTAAAAGTTGATGGCTGAATTCTCTCATCAAATTTCTGAATGAGGCTCTTGGGACCCTCTATAAGAGTGGTACAAATGTGGCTGTGCTCAGAAATTATTTTATCTTTTCTGTGCAGGTTCCCTGAGCACCTCCCTGACTTATACGTACTTCGTAGTGAGGTACAGGTCAACATTTGGTTCAAGTGAAAGGGTCTAGTATCACAGTACCACCAGCTCCATCTGAGAACAAATAATGCCATTTATTGTTTTGCTTAAAGCTTTAATTTCATTTTTACTAGCTATTAATTTTTTTCTTTTTTGTCATCCTGATGTACAAGTATCTAAGAATGATAGATACTGAAAAATCATCTTCTGTTGCCAGCTATAACTATTGACTATAATGTAGGTAGTTTTCAGACTCACCCTTCCCCTCCCCACAGTTTTTTTATTTACTTCTGTTGAATGAATTAAGTTGTCAAAGTTGCTGAAGTGCTGAAGCTTGTACTCCACTGGAGCTGGCTCCAGGGACTGAGAGATTTGCCAAAAGCCTGGAAACAGCTGACCAAATTGTATTTCAGGCAATTCAGAAAGCTTTACAGATGCTAAGGGTATTATATTTGCAGGAAAAAATTGCAGAACATCTGTTTTACTTTTCTTTCTTTTCTTTAATCTATAAATAATAATTTATTTCATTAAATAATGCTGTGACAAAACGCATGCTGTAGCTGTGTCTGCATATGGGAATACTATGTATATGGCTGGGTTTGCTCACGTTGCAACCTTTTGCTTCTATAAATGGAAATAATTTCATTTTGAAAGCCTTTTTTTTTTACGTTAGCATACAAAATGAACATCAACTGTGGAATTATAATCTTCATGGAAGTCCTGTATGAATCTTCTCAGAATGGTAGCTTCTCTTAAAATACAGAAGCAGATGTCATTTTTTCAAAAGAAAGTGTATATGGCAGAAATCAGAATAGATCCATATCCAGATGTATAGATATAATTTACTTAAAAATTCTCTCATCTTCTTATTAACCTGGCGGGTTGTTGACCCCAGCGGTGCAAGCACCCCAGCAGTGCAGCACCCAGCGAGTCGATGACTTTGGTGGTGTGGAACCCGGTGGGGCGATGTCCCCAGCAGTGTGGAACCCAGCGGGTCGAACACCCGGGTGGTGCGACCACTCTGGCAGTGTGGCACAAGTTTGCATTCAGTTCTGGGTACAGAGAGGTACTGTTTGATCTCTCCACTCAAATAAGTGTTGTGCTTTTTAACAGTCACGCATTGCAGGACAAACGTGCGGCTCACATAATGAGCACTGTTGGAGATGAGAGTGACTTTATCTGTGTTCTCTTTTTCATGTCATTCATTTTTTTTGTGACTCTAATGTAAGACCAGTGGCAGATAAGCCTTTTTTAAACCCTTCTTTCTCCCAGGGTTAATCAAGATAGCCAACATCACATTATTTGCTGTATTTGCAGGACTTAAACTTTTTAACTTGCGCATCTTCCTGTGATGTACTGCTACTCTCTTGCCTGTTTTCCAGAAAAACTCATAGAAAGAACTCTTGAGACGTTGATGTGACATTTCCCTGGATATGACATTTTGTGGTACTACAGTCACGCTTAAGACTCAGCACCCAGGATGGGGCCAAAGTTTCTAATTTGAACAGAGGAGCAGCCAGCACAAGTCATAATGAAGGCAGAGTCTTTGTATTGCTGTGTTGGTGACATTTTATGAGCTCCTCAACAAACTTTACCCTTTTCTGCTGTAGCACCTCAGAACAATAAATATTATCTCTTGTTAGGGAGGTAAGATCTCTGCTCTGCTTTCAATTTCTCACTGTAAACCATTGTTAAAGGCAGGAGAGATGGACTGGAAATCTTTATGATTTTAGAAGCCTCCACCTGACACCATCCCTCAGCCTGTCCACTCAGGTATTATTTCCCTGTTGCTTTGTTTTAATCCTTACCAGCACTTTGGCTGTCAGTGAATCACCAGCAGCCACTCAGTTTACTAGGTATCTTTTCAGTATTTCTAAATGAGCTTCTTCTGACGGCCCCAAACAGTGGACCCACAGCTGTACTCTGAAAGCACTTCCTCTTCCACACAGAATAAAGGCAATAGGCTTTGTTAAAACGTGTAGGCATCTCCCTTCCTCCAAACACCTAGCGGAGGCTTTACTGAACATAGTGCACATGAGGCAAACTGGAGAAAATGGAAGGAGGGTCACTAGCTAAAGAGACCTGCTAAGGGGGCAGTCTTGGTTGTGTAAAAGCTGCAGGATGGTGTAGAAATAATTGTTTCTTAGTCATTACATAGTTCATTATACATATCTTTTTCATTTTTTTTTTGATTAAAAGATTTTATTCACAATAGTTAACGATAGTTTTATAGTTTTCCAGTCCATTAAGATTATGATTAATCATAGGACTTCAGTATATAGAAATCAATGAATCTAACAGTGCCTTAATCCTGGTATTTATATTAGGTTATCTGAAAATGAGCAGCAAAATTACTAATATAATTATATCTAACTTTATTGTCATAAAAAAGAAATGGGACGACTTAGACATCTGGTAATGCACCTCTTTTTTCCTTTTTTTCACCAAGACAACCAGAGATATATTCAGATAATCCATTCACATAGCTTCAATTTATTGTTTCAGCCTTATATCAGCACATTCTAATGCTGTACTACTGACAGGTTCCTTCTTGGTGATGTTTATCAGCCTTCATTTGCCTGTGCAAAACATAATATTTTGCATTCTGATTAAATTAGTTTTGAGTGTACTTGGTACCCTAGAATAGAGGAGCATAGATGATCAGTAAAATTACAAGAACTGTTTACCTGTCAACCAACGATAGTCTCTGATTTCTTGCAGTTGGAAGGGATCTATTAGTATGACAAAATGCTGCATATCCCAATAGGCTTCATTGGATGTGTGTTTCAAAGAGAATCTTTGGGATGAGTCACTCATAGACTGTGCACCATCTATCCTTTATTAATTCATCTGGAATACCACAGTGAGTAATTGGGATTTTCAGTGGTTTATGGTATTGATATTCCGTGCAATGTGCAAAAGCTTAATTGTTTTTAATTAACCAGTAGTACAATAGCCATTTCCTTTCAATTCAAAAGATCCTTTTGGGTCAAAGGCAATCAGAAATACAAAATGCTTTTTATGATTCATTTTCCTCTGTTTATTTCAGTTTTGACAGTTGGAGCCTTTCTCTGTTGACAGGCTCCAAAACAAAGATTTTTGTTTTTCTCCTGTGAATTACATTTCTGAACTCAGAGAAGGCATATGGTTATGTCATGATATCTACAGAACTGCGTAACTGTGGTAATACTACTTAATATATAATTTCAAGCACATGTTGTTAAACCTTTACTTTGCCCAGTCAAATGAGCTAGCAGAAAAAAAAAATCAATGCAAACAGTGGAAAAAGTATTTTGCCCGTATAACACTGTTAGGTAACAGCTAAATAGTATACAGATTTACAGGATCACCAGCTTAAAATACTGAGGAGCAGAAAATCAGAAGTTTTATTTCTAGTAAGATAACCTGTGCATCAAAGACAGGCCAATATTAATCCTGAAGTTGCTGCAGAACACAACTGCGTGCAAGGAAACAAAGTGAAAAGAACATTGTACTGAGACTTGCTAAAGTGGGAGAGAGCATTAGCCTTCAAAATGAAATATTTTGCCAGTTAGCCATCCAAGAACAATACTAAATATCTACACCAGGGTCTTAGAAAAGCATACAGATGGGCCAGTCATACATGGAAATGGAGGCAAAGCAGAAGCAGGCTGTAGTTCTCAGTGGCTGAATTCAGGAATACTGAATCAGTCACCATGCACACAGCGTTCAGGAAAACTTCTAATTCCTTCAGTCGTGTCTGACATTTGACTTATTATTTTAATACAATTACTCTTTTTAAAGTTTGCTCAGATGAAGACTGCTTCCAATTTCATTGGGATGTGAATATTCCAGCACTTATATTTGGACTTTTGGAGTCAGGTCTGTTTTAATGACTGCTTTTTGATGTTATTCAAGGGATGTGCAGGTCTGAACAATAATTCGTTTTACTTTCAACACATGGCAGTCATTTAAGTTAAGCCCTTTCCCACAAAAAAGATTCTTTTTTGTGTTTGAAACTCATTTTTTAAGAAAATGGTAATGGATCTGAGAGCAGTGAAAAATATAAACTGCAAGCAAACCAAAAGTATTCTTCACAAAACCAAAAGTCCTCTGTTAGCATGGACAGGTGGAGCACAAGAGACAAGGTGGTTGTGTGCAGAAATACCTACAAAAATATTCAATCCTGTTCTTGGGCTCAGTATAAGGGTGTCGGGTAACTGAAGCAGGAGGAAAATACATGGAAGCAGAAAGTAAGAGGAGAAGTGCAGAAGAGGCATGAGGCTGTGGACAGAAGTTTGTTGAGCGAGAGGCTGGCTGGGTGAAGATGTTGGTCTCCCCTTGGTGCCCTGCTGCTGGAGGCACAGGCTCCCACGGCAGCGTGCTATCTGGTAATCCATTTTAAACAGAACTGTGGGTCTAATTCAAGTAGACTGATTAAATTGTTTATATTGTTATACTAATTTATACTATTACACTAATTGCTGCTGGCTGCTTTGCCTGAAAGACGCTGGGGAGAGAGCACGCAGCTGCTCATCTGAGGGAAGCTGGTGACCCCTCGCTGGGGAGCAGGACAGGACGGTTGCAGGCAGCAGTGTCTCATCTCATGCCAGGCTACAGCTTTGGACAACAGGGAAAAGGGTGAATGACTAATTCATACAAAATTGTTGATCATGATTACTATTCTAATATCCAAGGGCCTGTCAGGAAGAGCTCCTGGCTCCAGTGGCCACTGACCAACCCAGGGAAGTGGCCAATCTCTCCTGTGGCCAGTATCTCTGACCTTTTTTCAAAGAGGTGTAGGTGTCTGCAGAGAGCAATCTGAGGAATACACTTAGATAAGTAAGACAATGGACGAGCTTGTTTTAAGAGGGTAGTTTTCCTTGTGTTGATTATTGTACCTGCCTCTACTTTAATGAGGCGCACCTTGGCTTTACAGGCGGCCTAGAAAAGTAAAAAAAGAAAGTTACTATTTAGGGTGAAATATTTGTCATAGGGTCAGATGGAAGATTTTTGACTCCAGGTATCTTCTTCAGCATAGGCATTTTGTTCCAGGATATCCATATAATGCAAAATATCCACATATGCATCATGTGAGCAGAAGGATGTATTGGCACAGCCAGTTTGATGGTAGTCCCTAATTCAGAGATCGAGGCAAGACACTAAAATATTGCAGCCTTTACTTGTATTACTATTTTGCATTACTTCTAATAAGAGGATGCTACAAAGAAAACAGTATAAATGTAGTTTGCCATATTTGCAAAGCAGGAACATTAAATATTGTTTTGGATGAAGAATATGTCATTTGACAAAATCAATTTATATTAGAGGAGCAGAGAAGTGATAAAGGACCCTACTTCATGTGAACTTGTCGTGGGCAATGGTAATTAGTCAATTCCATGGGCAAGAGAGGATGATGGAGCATCAGATGTTTCTGAACACTTTGCCGGCTGGGATCTTCTTTCACAGCTACACACAGCTTTGGGTTGCTTCAATTTCTTAACCTAAAAAGGACTGTGAGATGTGAGGTTTCAGCTATGGCTTTGTCAGGCTTTTTTGTAGCTTTGAGATATTTTGTCAGCTCTGTATTTTTCAGACATATCTTCATGATGTGCTGTTGTAGTTACCCTAGAGAAGCGGCTTGTGTTGTCAGTTCTGCTAGGCCAGACAAAGCAGCCTAAATTAACTCTTTTTCAAATAACTAAGCAAGCAAACTGCAACTGAAGAGTTTATTGCTGTGTTTGAATGCTAAACAGGATGGTGACTTTGGAAAACCCTGTTTGTGCAGTATGTTGACACAGATTTCAGAGGCAGAATATCTTGTTTTGTAGCTTCCCAAATCTTGGAAGTGCAAGTTTCTGTACTCCCCATGTTAAGAAAGCTGCAGCCTGAGGCTTTTTTGGGTTTCTGTGCAAAGAAATATGAGGAACACGGAATAAATCAATTTAATATGATCAGGTGATAAGACAAACTCTGCAGGAAGGAGTCTCAGCCCACCAGTCCTGACAAAACTGGGCAGAATTTCAGGTGAGAAACTCATGGTACAGTGTCTCACAAAATCCCTGCTGCTGCAGACTCTCAGAGTGTGTCCCGGCAGAAAAAAAATCCCAGAGCCAGGGGGACCTGCCAAGTCCTTTGTCTGCCCCTACAGGACACATAAAATGGAGCAGTGTTTCCTTCCCAGGCTGCTTTTGTTCATATTCTGTTTATTGTGATGGCCATATCATGATATTTCTCCTGATAGAATGATGTGACTGTGCAAACCAAGTGCCAATCGATGTTTTGAGTTTTCTCATTAGACGAACACCAGGATGCTGTCAGGAGGCCACAGTGGGGACAGGGGGGTGACACAGTGCAATTTCATTTCATACTGCTCGTTTCTTTCTCTGAAAACTACATTTCAGCCAGAAAAGAGAAATTATATTTGACATTCTGAGAATCATCAGGAAGAAAATGGAAAGGAGAGAACAGTTTGTTTTGTACAAAAATGAATAAGAACTATTCTGAGCCCCATTTGTTATGGCCAGAAGTTGATGCAATACCCAATATCATCAGTGACAAAGCTGTACCTGCTCATAAACTTGTGCTGCTGATGAGTACTAAGCAATGAGAAATAAAAATTAGCGGGGAAAGGCAGCACAAGGAAAATAACTTCTATTTTAACCATGCAAAAAAAAGTTTTGAAATTACATATATTTTGTGGGAGAAGCTAAATAATTTCAAACAGATAGTGGACCTTTCTTCCAAGAACTGAGGGAATAAAGCTATGTTTTTTTCTTGAAATAATTAGCTTATCCGAGTTTCTGCATAATTTGTTTAAACACCTTAGAACTGGATCTAATTTTATTCACAGGAAAGAACCGGAACATGATGTCAGGTCATTTCCTAGCTGATTTGGTTAAAAGAAGCTTCAAAGCTCTAATGAACATACTCAGGACAGAAACCTCAGAAGGTTAGGGAATCTTACAACAGCTAGGATGAAAGATTTTTGAAAACTCAGATGCTTTATTTATTTTTTATTATTTATTCCTTTTGCTGGTAGCACCCAGATAACTGTACCAGGTTCAGTGCACTATTACATCCAGGATCTGTGCAAATGTGTGGATGAGCAGTGAGTGAGGGCCCACGCGGGCTGACATCTGTATTGGAAAAAAATACAGGAGGAACTGCCTGGGCCACATCATATGTTTTTGTAGAAATTTCCTTGGGAGAAAGTAAGTCCTTAGGAAAAAAAAAAGTTCTAGAAAATTCAGTTTCTGTTGTTTCTGTCTCATGGTAGGAAAAGAGAGGGTTATAGGGCTGCAGGGAAGCTGTGGTGCAGTTTCTTTACCCAGAGGTCTCTGGGGGTTCCAGAAACAGGCAGATTCACTCTCCTCTGCCACTTTCCCCCAGAACGTCCCCTGTTCACTGTGACATATTTCATAATATTCAGTATGTCCAGGAGTCTCTCTTTTCTCATACATGGAAGGAACACGCAGTATCAACCCTGTATAAGTTGTATCACACTATTGACATGATAAACTCATGTTGTCCGAAGTCAGGCCATCTGCATGAAACCCTGAACAGGTGCTCCTGTGTGTATAATATATTATATTTTGCATTGTTATAATCAAGCACAATTGTACTATGCTTTCATAGCTCTCCTGCTTCCTTAAGTCACAAAATCAACAAAGCTATTAGTACTTAAACTCCTCATTTTTCAATTTGTAGCCCGTTTACTAGTGATGATTCCAACCCTGGTGCAAAGGAAGAATTGCTAGTAATTAATGGTCTTTCTGTGGTGCTACTCCCTGTCTTGGATGCAGATTTGTTTCCTGAATGCTGGATGAAGATGTGTGGCATAATCTGCCTTTTATAAATGCAGAACCAATACAAAGAACAAGGCAATGTACTCCTACAGGTTTGCCATTTAACTGAGAATTACAGGGCCTGTTTTTCACTGGTGCTTTGTGATGGGTTTGCCCTTGGCTGGGGGCCAAGCCACATATGCTCTCACCCAATCCCCCTCTCTCCCCCCACCTGAGGACAGGGGAGAGAA
>NW_010131251.1:0-16303 GCF_000699245.1 Pterocles gutturalis
CAATTATTAAATTGTTCTTATCTCAACTCTCCTTACCTCTACCCCTCCAATTCTCTCCCCCGTTCCCCAGGACAGCCATGGGGTGTTTGGCCACTGGCTGGGTTTAAACCACAACAGTGGGGTATTCTATTTTGTTTGGAGGTCCAACACTTTTCAAAGCATTGCAGAACTGCTTATAGATAGTACAGGCACCAAAAAGAAAGCTGCCAGCAATTCTACCAAGCTGTGAGGATTTGGAGCACTTTGGTAGCTACCGTCTTCCTCTTCTGGAAGAAGGCAAGAGAGAGGTCTGGGGTTCTTAACTCACAGCAACAAAAATTGTAAGAACTACTACCCCTCTGCTGTTTTCTCCAGGTATATCTGTATAGTTCTACAATCAAAATACGCCTTTTAGATAATTTTGATATGATCATTATTGGAATCTGAAAGCAGAACTTGATGTTCAAAACACTGTTACAAATGAAAGACAACTAAGAGCTGTTGCTTATGGTCATTTTGAGACTAAAAACATCACTACTTAGCAATTCCCAAAGCAAAACTGACAGCGAATTTTCACAATTGGAAAAAAGTGACATTTGACTCACATTTCAAATCTAAAGTTTAGATATTAATAGCTGAGAGTATCAATTCAGCCATTATTGATTTTTTTAAATTAAAGCTTGACTTTTATGAGAGTATGGGCACATCAATACTACACAGTCCTGAAACACACAAATCCATACTCACCATATTCGGAGCTACAAGTTATTCTCAAGCACATTCTGTGTGGCCTCAGAACAGAACTGAGATAAACAGCTTCATAATATTCAAAGACACAAATATATTCATGACCACATATCCGTAAGTGGCTGGAATCTGGTTGAAATTTCAGATATGCACAAAGAAAGCTGCTGTCTTTCTATATGGACAATGTATAACTCTGAATGCAAACTAAACAGCTCCATTGTATTGAACTGTGATATGAATGGGCACTTCTATAAACACTCTTCCTCATTCTCTCAACTCTTACTATGACTCTACTGTTCAACAGCCTTTCTAGACAGCTTAACCTCAGAGCCAGCTGAAATACCCTCCCTCTTCTAATCTGCTAGCAAACAGCTCACATTACAGACATTGACAGCTGTGGCACAGAGCCTCTACATTCATGGGGACACCCCACAGACCACAAAAAAAGGTATTTTCAACCCCAGCTTAGTCAGAGTTAGATCAGTGGGAAGAATAACATCCACTATAAAGATATAAAAACCAATGCTTTTGTTCATATAGTGTGGAGTTGAGCTGATTCAATTATAATGAGATGGAAAAGAAGCATTTATTTCAAAAAAAGGTAACAGTCTGTGTACCTACACTTAGCTGTGTTTTTATCTCGGTCTTCTGTCCACTTGCTTCAGATACTACTAGAGGCTCCTGAAAACGAACCCTTGCTTGGACACTCTTACCTTCTTTCTTTGATGCCTCTCCTGTTAAGATTTTAAAAGAAGAATCAGGGAAATGGAAAATTTAGTACCTTCATATAAAGATTAACCATTCCAAATAGGATCTCACAGATCTCAGGACAAATAAAAATCTTTCTGCTACTTTCCATAAACAGTGTTCACAGGAAGTCACTGTTGTACATGAAGAGCGTTTGTTCAACTTTTACAAAGTGTCAGAAAACAACAAAACAAAGCATACATACCTGCAGGTTTGGGCTTTTCCTCTTGCAATACAGACATAATAGATTTTCTCTGGAACCAACATCCTGATCCCTCCACTTGCCACAAAAGGTTCTGATCCCTAGGGTACTTCTCAACATACTGCTTACAAGCTGAACAAACATAAGAAAAAACACTACATTTTATATACTATATGCTCAGATACACTTCAAAAACTGAGGTACAGCTGAAATAAAATTAATTTGCAATCTTCCATCATACATATAAACCACCACAGAAAAAACTGTTCAATAAAACAGTCAAGTCTGAAATAAACATAATATTGCTTTACCCTACTCATCCTTCTCAACCCCGTCTTCGGGTTTAAAGACTTTCCATTATTATCTTAATCTGCAAACAAAGATGGATGTGATCTTCTCTAAGCACCCACTTCAGAGTTTTACAGCTTCACTGGTCACTGTCCCTGCCAGTCACAAGACCCAACCCAGGATGGAAGGGCTCTTAGGCAGAGGATATAGTCAAGTGATTTTTGTCACCCCATGTTATTACAGGCACTTGTGAAAAGCACTCTTTGGGAATACAAACATGTCACCATTGCATGGTTCATCATCTACTCACTGTTCTTTTCTGGAATATTTTCTTCTCCAACATCCCTCCACCTCTTTTCTCCCAATACACATACTAAGCATCCACATGGAGGCATGCTTTGACATTATTCTGTCATAGCTACCAGGAGAACTACTATTTGTCACCTGATTCACTACTGATGCATCATCTCAGATCCCTACCATACCATTCCCTGGCCAGGGAAATTGGTTAGTCATTAAATTCTGATCAAGGTAGTTTGCTGGTTGAAACCTAACAAACCACATCTATCCAGATCCAACAGACAGTGCTACTTGGAAAAGCAGAAAATTTCCTGTGGCTAAAGGTGGCCAGATGAAAGTGTTCATAAAAGGAAGCCTAGCAGATGGCCTAAGAGTAGGATAAGCCTTGAGAAACAGGGCTAAAGAAGTGTGCTTCTTGCTGAACACAGACCCAAGCAATGTTGTTCCCAGAATGTGTGTCATTTCCTAGATAACATAACTCATGGGTTGCTAATGGGAGAGACATAAGTGTTTTTCTTGTACCTTGGAACTGTGCCTTCCTATACCCAAGATAAAACATAGCCTAGTCTGTCCATTTGACCAGAAGTTCTGAGAATGCAGAAATTAAGTGACCTTGTGAGGCTCATGTATGAGCAAGAAAAGGGTGCTACAAAGAAGACAAAGAAACACCATTCTGGAGGTTTGGGGGGAACACAGGGGTAAATTTCACAGTATCAGAAAGCCAGAGATCCACTAATCTAATCTCACACAGAGGATTAATAATCTGCTCACGAACTACTTCACTACCTTAAACACATCAGGATTTTTAGCCTTCACTGAAGAGCAGAACATTTAATACAAAAACTGAGGATGCAGAAACAAACACAGAGCTTGAATGACAGCACTCATTTGGACATATAAAGAAAGCACAAAGAACACAAGAATAAATTAAAGGGCTTGCCTGTGTACATGAAGGACGACAGCGGGTATCGCAGGCCGAGCGCGCCTTCTGAAAAGGAATCCACAAAGTCTTCCAATATTATTAGTCCAGAGTCTTTCTCACGATGTTTCTTTCTTACAAACATTGTGTCTAACACTGGCAGCTTATAATTCTGACTACTAAATGTGTTACAAACACTTCCTGAAACAGCAGGGGAAAAAATATCCGTCAGTACTTCAGCACTGACATGCTGCAGCATGGATTTTAGCATATCCAAACAAAGACTTACGATTTTTATAAATTATAACAAATTATAATTGTAATTATAAAATAATTTATAACATTCATTACAAATAAATAATTGCTACCAGCCATTTATGGGCTCTTTGGGCAAGCTTCACAATGTTGCCAAGATATACAAATAGATTAATATGTTAGAAAAAAAGTCCGCAGTACCAGAAATGAATAGCAGAGATAGGGAGGAAAGGCTCACTGAAATCTCACTATACTATTCCAGAGGAAAACTATACTAAAGATGAAGCTGAAAGAGAGGAGGGAAATGATGACAATATAATTACTGAACTGAACTTTTATGTAGATTACATCACTCCTCAAGACAAATATGAAGACTATATTCAGCTCTTGTTTAAAGACTGAAACAATTTAAATTTTTAAAATGAAACCACAAAAAAATCCTAGGACACTTTACACTGGAATTTTTCCATGAACACCACATTATCCATAATTAAACAAAGATGAAACAGACTGTCACAACACATAGGTACTTCAGTATCAGAGGATTCAAAGAGTAGCTACGGACTCAGTCATGACAAAGGGCTGCCATATAATTGCATTAAGACTGCCCATCAACTATCCAATCCCTTTTCGGGCCCTTATTTTGTCAGTCAGTGTGAACTATGACAAAGAGTTGCCCTTTCCTCTAACAAGACCAAAGTGAAGCATACAGTTGTCTATACAGCATTGTTAACCTTTGCAACCTGGTACTTTTGAGACCAATGAACATATCTTCATTTTTCAGGCAAGGAAAACATGGACAGAGAGGTTACATTACTGGAGTACCCTTTGGGATACCAGTCAAGCTCCTCCACGCTTTCCTAACCACCTGTTTCCAGAGCTTTCTCCACATAGACTACTCAATTTGGTGAATACAGCACACAAACACGGACAAAATGCCAATAATGCCTAGAAAGATTAGTCTTCAGTGTTTGCTAACTCAGGACAAGTAAATGAGAGGGTATCACGAGAAATATAACAAGTGAGCATGAGTACAGAAAAACTTCAGTGCCCTATAAAGAAGTGTTCCCATTCTAGATTAAAAGTAGAATCACTACTCTAGTTTCCAGCTTTATAAGGCCACAACAAAAACCACTGTGACCACCACACTACAGCATTTTTGACATTAAAAATAATACTGAGACACAAATTATGCAATGCATAATTTATTTTAAAAAACACCAAAAGATAACAAAAACAAAGACAATCAGAATAAGTTAACCTTTTGCTTTCTTATCTTGATTACCAGACCAAATAGGTCAGTGACCCAGACCGTTTACTATTTTATTTTTAACAGTTTGCAAATACATATGTATGTTAGATGGGGGAAGTCTCCAGCAAGCCTCCAGCACCATCATTAATCTTGATTTAGTTAACCACCTCTAGAAATGAAACAAAAAAGTCCAGACTTTTTCCTTGACCCAAATATTGATATTCTGCAAAGTGCTATCAAACAGCCTACCTAAGCACTAAATTTTATTCAACAAAAAATTAAAAGCACAATAAAATCCAAAGTAACTGAAGGGAAATTATAATGTTTTAGAAAAAGAAAAATTATAAAGTCTGCGACATTAACATAAACCTGCCAGCTCGACTGTAATCTGAAGGAATGCACGTGTGGAAAGGAAAGGAATCTCTTTCTGTTATCATCAGGTGTAGCTGAATCTTATGCCTGTGAGTAAAGATTCTATGCTGTCATGCTATAAAATATTTAAGTGATAATGACATCTGATTCCACAATTATTTCAGATAAACAGGATCCCTGCATTCCGAAGCTAGGTCAAAAAAAACCAAAATAAAACCAAGCACAGCCCAATCCAACCATAAACAATTGGTCTACAGAAAAAAGAAACAACCTTTTGGGTATACCTCATTTCTACATTTTTAAATATATTTTGTAGAATATGAAGAAATCCACAAATTGAGATTGCTAAAGAACGTAAGCATTTAAGCAAGAAATTTTAACAGCAATCTGATCTCTTATGATTTCAGGAAAACACCAACTCATCAGCCCTGCAAGGCTTGTAAAGTCTACTAATACAATATTCTCCAAATAAGCTCCCTATCTTCCCCTCTCTACACCCCCAAATCCCACAACACTCAAGTGTTTTACCTGTAGGTTTAACAGAATAGAACCCAACGGCCTCTCCTTTTTTCCACATGATCTTAGCATAGGCTTTGCTATCATGACAGAGAAATGGCATCTCATTTGTTTCCATTTCTTGTGTCCGATAGATAATTCGATTCAGAACATAGAGAACAACCCTCTCTCCAATGGAATTCACCTAAGGAAACACAAAAGAACATTTCAGAAGGGTGGTCAGATTAGTTAATACTCACACATCAGGGACCTCAAGTTGCCAGTTAAAGCTGCAGATGGAGTCAAGAGAAGCTGTTAAGTGCTAAAGCAGGAGGAAGCTCTGGGGTTTGTCTGAAGGCAAGGAGAAGCTCAGAAGCCATAGCAATAGGTTAAATATAAAGCACTACCATAGAGGATATTTCACAACATCAATGTCAGCCTCTCATCCAATGGGTAAAACCTTAGAGAAGTGCTGGGAATCAGGGGAATGTTTGGATTTTAACCCAAAACTATTTTTGTATTTGAGAAACATTCACCAAACACAATAGCAGTTCACCAGCCTCAGACCTCCCAGGCTAGCAAGTACTTGGAGTCCTACAGAGGAGAAATGACGAGCCTCACAGGGCAGCAGGACTTGGCACACTCAATCACTGATGATAGTGGCAGACTACAGGACGTGATGCAGTGGAAGAACTAGTTACAACAGTTTCTCTGACATGAAACAAGGAACTCAATATCCTTTCTGTCCTGCAGGGTTCCTTTTACATATAAAATTTAAGTTCACCACTGTCCTACCCACTGTGAAGGGAGAATGGAGGAACCACACTCTCTTCCCAATGACCAGAGTCTCAGCTACTGTACTTGTAAAACATTCAGTGTTTCTAATTCAATCACCATCCTCCCATTAAGAAGCACATGGAAAACAAGGTTACATGCCAAATTCTCTAGAATAAATTACAAAATACAAATATCAAAGACGAATGCCCAGATTCCATGAGCAGATATAAATTACTCTCCTGGAAAAACACAGATTTGCAGTTTTGGAAACAAAAACTCAATGCTACACAAGTGTAGTAATGGTAACAAAGGTTCATGATGGACCATAAAGCAGATGCCAGGCAACTTACTTTCCCAAGCCTCATGTATTGCCACTGTAAGCCACCAGCTCTATCAAACAGGTTCTCAATTATATTTTTACCATAGTAGTCTCCAATGCACCACCCTAAGATGTTTCCATACAACAAGACATATGATATTCCAAATGGTAAAGAAAACACTTTTAACATCTTAAATAGATTATATATGAAGCTACTGTATGACAGTCACCCTTGCTCTAGACACTATCTTCACAACCAAGTTCCCTTCCCCCTAGTACGTATTTCCATATTCCCACTGACCTTGCTTTTGACTGCCAACTCATTTATGAATTAAATGAAAACATAACATCTCACACACTAGCTATTCGCCATTACTTGCCATTATCTTGAGGGGTAAAAACAATTGCTAGGTGAATACTGGAGTGCTTTACCTGAAGAAGCCCCTGTCTAGTAGGGACAGATGTTCTCAGAATGTCATCAATCGACCACCACTGGTCAGCAAGATACAGGGCTACAGCTTGAAAGAAACAACGGGAAATAAAAAGTCAGTGATTCTTACCATTCCAAAAGAAACAAATTCATTAAAACTGCTAAACAATTAGGAACAGCACTGTAGTAACCAAGTTAAGCATCTTATAGTTGTCACTGTATTAATGCAGCTCTTATTACCCTAGAGCAACAAATGTGGTGCTATGCACCCCCTCATATGCAATGCTCCCTAGTCCAAAACTTGTTTGAAAACCGAGAACAATAAAACTAAACAGAATTTTTAGTGCAATACGACATACAGAAACTGTTTTTCAAACATAAGCGCTATCCTTCATCACTGTACTCTAGCACCTCTTTCCACTAAAAACTGGGCCTGCCAAAAGGAGTCTCTTTCATACTTGTATTTTAGTTTTGGGTTGCTAATGGATCTGATACTGAAATGGCAAGTTTTAGGGAACCAGAAGAACGTAAAAAGGCTGATGCCTATGTGATTAGCAATCAGAAAGAGTTTGATCTATGGGCATTTGTGGCAAACTTGGCAACCATATACATGGCATTAAATGGAAAGAGGGAAAACAGGACTGGAAGGGAAGGGGAAAGGGAAAAAAAAACCAAAATCCAGTAAGATGTCATCTTAGCCAGAGCTATGTTAGGACCTAAAACTAAAGACAAGTTTACACTGGATGCTGATCAATCACTGATAATAAAGAGCATTTAAACTCACGGGCAAATTAACAGATTCTATGAATGCCCAATAAATTTCTTTTGAAGAGGTGAGTTGTACATAAAGAGACAAGCACCATGTTATTTTGCTACACGTCTTCTGAATTCAATGGGTCCAATTCTACCCTGATTGGCATGCAAAGTTCTATCACTTCTAGATTCACACACACAACAAAAATAGTATGGGAACAAGAGACCAACAAATGCAAAAGTGACAAAGTTATGAGCTATACTAGCATGAAATGAGCTAGGGCCTGGTTACATGTATTTGTCACAGAAAAAAGGAACAGCAGCACAGAGACTAAAGGTCTTAAAATGAAACCTGTGAGAGAGTCTCCTGGTGCAAACAAAGCAAGAACTCTGTGTGTCTGCTCCTGACCATAAAGAGGAACGAAGCTCACAGTCGACAAGCTAATAGGAATCTGAAACAAGAGTGCACAATACTTCAATATACTTGTTTTAAAACAACACTAGTAAAATATATAGAGAAGGTTTAGCAGGGTAAGCAAGATCAATGTTGAAAACCAAGTGCTTAACAGGTAACTGTAAAGGACAAGCATCAGACATGCCCTTTAGACATTTCTTCCTAAAGACAGATGACATTATGAAGAGCTGACTCCCAAGCTCTGGCAGATTTATCTACAGTAATCTATACTGTTACAGCTCGCTGCTGTCAGCAGTTCGCATTTATGTGCAGAACTGAAGTAAGTTGTGGAAAGAGCCAGCAGTATGTTCACTTCAACTGTCCCAGATATGCAAGCTGTCAAAACCAACAGAAGAACAAGGCAGGCTATCACAGAAACAAACTGGCACAGCAAAATTACTGTTTGTTAACATGAGCCCTAATGTGCTGAGGTGGGAAGGCTGGATTCAAAAGGTTTTTCTTCCCTTGAATTGCGCACGTTTTAGAAATTCCAAAGTTGCCTGCTTGATTTCCCCTCAGGAACAACATAAGAGTCAAATCAATTTTTGTGGAAGTGCATTTTGATAAATATTCACATGTTTTCAATATTTAATTAATGCATAAAAACTAGACAGACATTAATGGTGTGGCAAATAGACTTGCTTAACTAATTTAAGACTATTACAATACGCTATGCCACAAATGAGGATGTTAATACAAATAAATATTTAGGCACAGAGCACCTGCTGGAATGCAGGAAAGTACTCAAGACTGCTTCTGCCAAGGAATCTGCAGCACTGACATTTTGTTCCCAGAGAGAATCCTCTCAGTTGATTGACTTTTCAGTAAAGCTATACACCACTCTTGTTGGTACTAGTTCTAATAGAAAGTTCATCTAGACAGAGCTAGTATTGACCAGCTCATGCAGGGGACAAGTGTTTAAAACAAAGTGTCACAGCCAGCCTCTACTAGAACACCCAACAACAGTAGTGAATATTTCAGATAAAAAAAAAAAAGAATCACTTCTGAAATCAGTGAAACTTGCTGATCAAGAATTGAACCCAACATGAAGAACACTGAAGGACTGAGATAAAAAATATCCAGTTAGCTTCAGTAAATCATGAACCTCCATAGTTGTGATAAATTTGTGACTGCATGAGTTAGCTCTTTTTAGGAAAGAGTTTAACTCAGTTGAATTTTTAAGGTTTTGGTTTTTTAAAAAAGATTACATAATACATGCAGATGCATTGCCTAGAAGCAGCAAATAGTCACTGATGCCCAGTTTTAAACTCAATTAAAGAATGAAAAAAGCAAAACTTAACACAAATTGAAAATACACAGGCTTTGCTAACACAATTATGTATTTCAATAGTTACAGACTGGACATTTAAAATCTTTTAAATCCACGATTATATCAAGAAAACTAAGATTAAGGTATTTTCTGGTTTTTACTTTTCTGTGGTCTGGCAGAGAAAAGGATTCCAGATGGTTTGGATTTGCACTCCGAAGGACAGACAAGTACTCTTCTGCTGAGTTTTCCAAGGTGGCATGACTGTAGCTGTTCAACATATCCACAGGGAATGACATCCTCTTGAGAAATAAGAAACATTATTACTGTAAGTAATTTGAGAGATACAATGCACAGTTTATCACATACTCTTACTAAACATGTAACGAAGACTGCTGAACAGCACCTCCTCTGCTACTCTCTACAGCCCTCTGTATCCCAGCTAGGAAGAAGAAATGCTCTAGGCATTTAATTACTATGGTGCCTATTAACACCCAGCCTGTAAAACAAATACATGAACCCAAACTGTGTTTATAAGCAGAAAAGGATGGGTTTAGCCCTACACCCAAACAGGGCAGATTTCCAACATACAAGCCCCCTGTCTGCCCCACATGTACAATAACAGACCACATGCAGCCCTGGGGTGGCAGGCTCAGTTGTCTCCTTCCCAGCTGATGTTTTTGAGGCCACAGATTAAGCAATAAGAGGCCAGTCAAATAAAAAGTAAACAGCCTGAAAGATAACAACAAGAAAGAGGAGTTCATGAAAGAGGAGTTCATTTATTTTGGAGGTCTTGTTTTTAAATCCATCTCTCATAAAACTGAATCATTTTTCAGAACTTCTCTCAAGAACTGGCCAGTGAGATTGCCTATCAACTTTTTTCTTCCAAAAGCATTTCAACTGTGAACAGGAGATGCTACAAGCTCCTTAAAACAAGAGCCCACAACAGACTGAAGACATACACAGACTGTGACAACACAAACTAAAGCACTGAGGAGCGCTTAGATTCAAATTCTCCTTGTCAAAGCATTGTCAAATTAAGATGAAAAAGAGCTCCTGGAACTAATCAAGTGCTCTTCAGCTAAGGCTCTTTTAGGTTTATAAAACTATAGAAACAGACCCCCTATATCCTTTCAAGCTACAGCCCAAGCTCTAACAAGCATGAGCTACCCCAAGTTCATGGGAACCTGTTTTGGAGGAACACAGAGATCTCTTGATCTGTCTTGCACAGCTCCCAGGAATGCATCACCCAAGTCTCAAAACCACAAAAGCACAAAGCTTTTCATAGGGGATTTGACTCCTAGTCTCCACTAGGAAGTATTTTCAAAAATTTTATTTTAAATCCTAGTCCTCTGATGTTTTTCCTTTATCTCCAATACCCTCCCTTTAATACACCATTCAGTGTACCACTGACACAGGTAAATCAAATCTTTTGGCTGACCCAGTAGCAATTTAAAAGTCTGCACTTTAAAAGCTTTAACAGCAATAATAAACTACTATCAAGAGGCTGCTCCTTCTACAAGAGGGTTTTTTCTGTTAAAATGGAAACCAAACTTGGACACAACTTCATTGGCACTTAAAACAGCTAGCTTTAATGCTTTTGCTGAACACACTAATGCTCCCCATGAATGCTGTTGTTTATAGATACATACACACATTCCCCACAGTCATTTCCTTCTAAATTCATCTCATTCCTTCCCCTTATCAGTTATTTGGCATTTTTTCGTGCCTTCTCCTCCAGTGAATTGCCTCCTCTCACAGTGCTCCTGCTTTTCCTCACTGCCCCTTTCAGATGCTAAGCTGTATCTCTTAATTCTCCACCTGCTTCTTCCCACCCTATTAACAAGGGAAGCACCTGGAAGGTGAAAGCAGGCAAGAGACACCTGACACCAGCCAACTCCATTTGCTCCTCCTGTTTGCAAGCAAAGGGACTTCAAGAGCCACAAGGTGAGGCATGTGTGCCCTTGAATGCAGCAGCAATGCACAGCAGCCAGAGGAGCTGCTGCCAGGCAAGAAATTAATCTGCTGCTGGTCTCCTCACCTCTAGCAGACACGGTTTACCCACCCATGTTACCATTCTGAAACACACCAGCAATACTGACGGACAGGTAGATCAGGCTAGCCTGATCTAAGTATACTGCAAGAGGAAAAGGAAGACAGGTGAAGTGTGAGATTACAGGATGAGGCTTCAGCATCCAGTGAGCTGCAACAGGCCTGGTAAATTTTGCCTTAAAGGGAATACAGACACATGAAAACCACAAAATTTAATTTTCTGTATGCTGGCAGAAAGGTGAAACCCCCTCCACTGTTAAAGAAATACCTACTTGCTTGGATAACTCTGATAATAACAGACAAATTGAACTGAGCTTTTGTTATGACATGACAAACAGACAAGTAAGCCACAAGCTATAACTGAAAGCCTCTAGGTAATAATTCCTGACATTTTTTTTAGAATAAAATAATGCAGGACCAGAGCAGAAAACACGCAATAAGAAATTCAGCAGACTACTTGAGTTCCAACCACTACAGCACTACGAAAATAAAAACAACCATATCTTTGCTTATAAGCAAAAAATGTTACAGACGAATTGAGACACTAAGTCCCACTTAGATTAATTAAATGTTTATTAAGGTAGGAAAGCAAAACAGCACTGGGCGGCCCGGGAGACACAGCTCCACCAAGGCTCGCAAAATTCAGGCAAGCTGAGTGACCCTTTTATCCTTACAGAGGTTGATTTCGGCATCTTCAGTATGCAGGCCCCCCCCCATACTACTTTCAGGCAGTTTCGATAGAAAAGATCAGCTATAAATTTGGCTTATACAAACATTCTTCTTATACAATTAATTAGTTCAAGGTTTGAACAAAGGCACATATTATGGTAGTTTAACTCTTATCTAGGCAGAATGCTCCCCTGTCTGGTACAGCGAGAATGTTTGTCTTGCTTCACTTGTCTGAGTGAGAATCTGTCTTGCTTCACTTGTCTGATCAGTAAATTATCTCTGGTCATTTATTACAAAAAGACAAAACCCCCCTTCTTTTCTGGTAATAAAGAAATTCATTTAATTACCTTAAAATCATTCAAAGACCTTTTTTCTGCTTAGCTGTTTGGGTTACTTAACACTTTCATATACCATACTTTGATTTTATCCACTCACAATCCACTTATATTAGTCACTTTTGACTCTTCATCTTACGTATTTACAGACAACAGCTTATACAGGGGGAAAAAAAAAAGCTATCTTCAAGATTTAACCAAAGAAAGCCTACTCAGCACCCCTACTAAATAACCACCTATCATTTGTACCATGCAGCAGATTAGACATGTGAAATGACAAGCTGTCAAACACTTGTGTGATCTCAGTGTTGATCAGATCAGAAATACTTCACAACATGTAAATCCACTAGATCCCTGAAGAAACCAGTAACTATACACAAAGTTATCATATTACACTAAAAGTTTTAAACAGGTGATGAAAGGAGAATCTTCCATGCCAATCTATAGCAGAGCATAAGGAAGTAATGAAACAGTCCAAAATACAAGCATCTTCATTTTGAAAGGCAAAATAACCTACCAAAGACAAACCAAATGGATTCCAATAGAAATAAATTAATACATCTCCCTCACAAAACCACAATTTGTTTGTCAATGTCTTTAACAAAGTAAAAATACAGATAGCTCCACGTATACCCAGTCTCAAGCAATGCAGGAAAGAGAAAAATGGAAAGAGGAAAGAGCTTTTCAGTTTTCCTTGACACAAGCATTACACATTTTTCTCTGCAGAGGCAGCAGGAACAGCACACTGACTACCACACAGTCCCTTGTGCCCCTTTTTGTTGCGTTAAGCCTCCACGTGTTGCATGACTGTAAAACTGTCAGGTCAAATCCTTGTCACGTTGCAGGAGCATGCTCTGCTCGTGGAGTACCACTCCAATTGGTCAGCAGTCAGGTTGACTGAGCACATGCAATGTAGCCTTAAGCAACCAAACACATCACAACTGTTTGTACAAAAGGCGTATTAGAAGTGTGTGCTTGGAGGGGAGAATAAAATTAATCTTTTTTTAAACGAAGCAAATTATTCCTTTCATGTTCCAAGTGAAAGAAAATACACTTTGTAACTATATAATTTCACATAATAGTATTAAAGATTATATGTAATAAACTCACATAAGCAACATTTGCTTTAATGTGGAATTGTATGACTTTCCCCCTTGTCAACATTATGCAAGCTATTACATGAGAAATGGCACATCATTTTTTAGGAATAGCTGCAGGGCCAGAGGGTAAGAGAGATCAGTTCCAGAAACACCAACAAGAACTACATTTAACAGGATGAGTGTACTCATTCCTGTGCAACTGAGGCAGTTCCTTATTCACAAAATCTTTATCACTATAAGCATTCAGGTTAAAGAAAAAACTGAATGTATAATAAGCAGGCAATGTTGCAAATTGATGTAAGTAATAGCTGCAACCCCTACTTCATCTTAGAAGTGCATGAAGGTGAGATGGACAATACATGAGCTTCCAGCTCACACAAGGATTTCAAAAAAAATTCATCCCCTTGCAGATCCTCAACACTGCATGCCACAGAACAGCAGGAAGATAAGAAGCCAAAAGCTATATTGTTTCTTACAACAAGTCAGAGGGCTTAAATACAGATTAAAATTTGTTTTGGGTGCTTTATCTTAGAGCAACTGAAGCCTAAATGGTCAGGCTGCCAACCAAGGATTTAGAGGAATCAGGGTAAGCTTCCAGCTCTAGCAGAGCCTTCAGAGCACAGACATGTTACTTATCTGCCTGAACTCCTCATCTACAAAATGCAAATAATCGTTACCTCAGAGAGCCCAGTATGAGAAATACTTTACCAAGATCATGAGATACTCGAACACAAGTTGTATCAAAACTTGACAAGTACTGGAAGCAGACAATCACTTACACAGCACAACTTAAATACATGGCTCATTTTATTTTAAAAAAATAATCATGAACAATCCAGCAAGGACTTTTCAACATAAAATAACTGGGACGGATAAACAGGCCTGGTACAACAAATATGTGCAAAATTAAACAGCTACATAGCAGGTGAACAATCTTCAGATTTAAATTAATTTAACAATAAATAATTAAAATTAGTTGGATTTTTTCATTAAAATTTTAAGTTTAGAGAACAGACACCAGGATGCTCAAGCTATGACCTGCAGAACTTTCCTGCTAAATCAGGACAACTAATCAAGCCCCAGGCCATAGGACACACATCAGGTCCAGTCTTGTGATAAAGTACTGGCCTACTCGGACAAAAAGTAATCCACAGTAGTGCCTGACCTGATCTTTAATGTATTTAAATAAGCACTGAAGTACTGGATCACACAACTCCTCAAGGACTGCCATGCACTTCTTACGAATCATCATACACCTTGAACCAACTTCTATCTTAATCCTACTGTGATCTCCCGGACTAGCTATAAACTACACCTGCAGTAGCATCATGAGAAGAGACATAAATAACAAACTAACCATATATCTCCATATATACACTAGCTGCTGCTGTACCAGAGAAAACCCAGCCTGGAGTGCAGAAGTTCTGAGCCATGCTCCAGAAACAGAACTGATGATGCAAACAATCATCTTCTCAGAGCCGTAGGAACATAATTTCCACTTTGCTATGTTAGTTTTCACCTTGCAATGTTCAATTGCTGGTTTGGTGAAAGCTATGAAACTACACAAAAGTTGGAAGAAAAATGCAAATTTTTTAAAAGTACTATTTTCAGGCTTCTGCTTCAACTACAGAGAGAAAAAAAAGCATCACATCTGTCACTTCTAAAATTGCTAAATTCTAACACTAATTACAGTCTAACAGACAAATTACATAAATGTTTCTTGGTTGGACTACCAGCTCTCACATACACAAAATGTCTTCATTGTGTTTGTTTCTTCTTTATTCAACATCAAATAATTTAAATTGGGAGGGCTTGTTTTTAGATGTTGTTTCTTCTTGCTTCTTTCACATACAGTCTGAAATGTTTAAGGAAAGGCTGCACAACCTTTTCACCAATATAAAAATAAGCAAATTTTAAAATTATACTAAGATAATTAATCATTTAAATACATATGCCCCATCCCTGGAAGCATTTGAGGCCAGGCTGGATGAGGCAGGCTTTGAGCAACCTGATGTAGTGGGAGGTGTCCCCACCCATGGCAGGAGGTTGGAACTAGATGATCTTTAAGGTCCCTTCCAACCCAAACCATTCTATGATTCTACATAGAGAGCACCTATCTGATTTATTATAGTATTATAGTTTATTATTTATTATAATATTATGTAGTTTGAAATACAGAGAAAAACTTTCCCATAATTAACAATTTAGACTACTTCTGTAACAAAGATTTTATGTTTTAGGAATATCCCCATCTCTTCTAAAATTCTTTATTTTAATTTGTAATGTTATGTATGTCAACTGCAGGAAGAGGAAGACATTTTAGGAAAGGGAACTTGTTTTTTAAACAAGAGTATCTATTAGGATTTCTTGAAAATCATACATGCTTCAAGACCCAACAATAATTCACTATTTTATCTACCACATTGAATAGACAGCTCAAACTTGCCTCACTCAAATAACTGCATATTTAAACCTAGGATTTATTGGGTTTTAATATAGAAAAACAAGCTTTTTGAATTAAGTGGTCTTCAAACCATTACCTGCACCATAGCACGAAGGCATATCATAGAATCATAGAAAGGCCTGGGTTG
>NW_010131252.1:0-20852 GCF_000699245.1 Pterocles gutturalis
ATATATATATGTTTTTTTAATATGGACTGAAAAAAAGGTCAAATATGTATTAATCAACCACAGAATATAAAAATAAAGTGTAATGTCCTGTTATGTACTGGAAATCAAGCTTAAGTTCTGACGGCCTTTCTTGTTCCTTAACTCTCAGTGACTCTAGGCTGCATTTTTATTTTCATTGCTACTAAGGGCAAGTGGTTTTAGGTTAATCATGTTATTTCTTTCTGTTCGGAATAGTTGACTTATGAGGTGAACTAAACCTACCTATTCTAAACTGGTTAACCACTTCCCCTTGGTGTAGTCAGACAAAGAAATGCATGTGGATGTTTGTAACAATTAAAAACTGCCTTCTTTTTGTTTACTTTTGCCATGTAAGAACTGTTGTTGCAGATGTCAAATGCCACTAAATAAAAAGGTATATATGCATATTTGTGCACAAACATCATATTGGTAACTTAGTTGTTCCCTGTTGCTGTATTAATTTGAGCTTGTAGCTTTGTAGCACAGGATTTTGCATGTTACTGTAGTACAAGGTCATGACAGATGCAGACAGTGCTTTTATTTCTCAGAAAAATATTTTAAGAAACTTATTAAACCTTGCAGAAGTATAAAGACCTCTTTTTTTGAACCAGTGTCAGAGGGTCCCTTCAGATTCTGATGCCAAATAATTGTACAGCGCCTTAGATACAGTGTGCCAGTTTTTAAAGAGACTTTCTGAGATGGAGCAATGACCTCTCTCTGACAGAAGAATCATCTCTTAGAATCTAGAACAATGGAATAGTAGATGCCTATCCTGTAAACTGACACATTCAGGCATGTTTCTATCCAAAGCCTGTACCATTGACTTCACTGTGGTTCAAAAAAAAAAAAACAACAATCCTTTCAAAAGTCCCATCTCAGTCTTTGAGCTGTTAGACTGCTCTTTCTGTAGATTTTTTTTAATGTACATGTACATTTCTCATATGATGAACGTTTCATTTCTTTAAGGTTGTGCTTCACTTTGTTGGGCCACTAGTGGACAATCATCACTCCCGTCTGCACGAAGTCCAGCTGGCAATTCATTAATGCATAACATCGTGAAATTGGCTTCCCAAGTGTCAAATGATAATAGCCCAATTCAGCACGTGGTCTTTTGTCTTCTTTCAAACCTTGCTCTGTGTCATGACTGTAAAGCCATTATTCAGAAGGTAAGTAAATAATATTCTTGATTTTAGCAATGTGATGGATGTGTTTTCCTTTTTTTAAAAATCTTCATGTTACAGTGTGAGTGTCCTGTGATCATATATAGATCCTTCTGTGGGAATCAAAACCATTGTGTCTTCTCAGTGTAGTTGTGTTACTGCTCCCTAAGTGCAGCGTGTAATTCTGTTGTATTCATAGTCTGGACAGAAGTGTCATATGAAACTACACATTTTTTTCCTAGAGTTTTTTATAACCTCTTAGTTTCAGAGGGGTGTAAAATTTTTAATATTCATATATATTGATAGCAATCGCTACTGGATCATGAAGGTGAGCATAGAGTAGAACAAACTGGCATGTGAGTAAACAAAAAATTAAACATGGTATAAATTATTAGGAATGCTGTATGAAACATAATATTTATAAAAATTAGTTTTAGAGAAGATGTACTACATGTCAGTAATTGATTGTTAGGCAGAAATCTATTCTTATTCTATAAATGTAGGTACTGTCTTTTTTTTCCCTTTTTAACTTGTATATTGAGTGGTCCTTACTCTTTTATCAAATGTTCTTTGAAAAATCTGTTCCTTCTAAATTTAACTTTGGTTGTTTAAATAAATTCATCACCTTGAGAAAAGAAGTCAAAACATGTAGAGAATCAACTATAGTGGTGACATTTTGCTAACACAACAGAAATTATAAAAGGAGTGTTTGTTTTTAGCATCTTGTATAATAGTTTAATAATTAAAACAGTTTCTTTCATTTTACATTAACGATGTTCTGTGCTCGGACCTAATTACCTGTTAAAGAAGACAGAGGGAAATATGATCTCTTTGTGGTGCTAACTATGTAAAAATCTGGTCATAACAGTTACAAAATTGCTGATACTCAAACTTCGATAGAAATGAAGAGTTTAAGATCTTTTCTATGGTAGCTGTTCTGTTCTGTGAATTGTTTTGGTTTTTACTGTCTTCAGAGTTTCACTCTAGTGTGATGGTCCTTTAGTCTTCATTCTGTCTCCTGAGCTCTGCTTTCATAAGTGTAAGCAATGTTGAATTACTAATTCCATCTGTGAAAATTAAATGACCAATATTATATTCAGGTGAAGCAAACCACAATGAGTTTGTATCCTGGGCTGTTTACTTTTGGCCAGATGCCTGTATGTGTTGTCAAGGGTTGGGGATATTTAGTCTTTTTCATCATAGGAATGTTATGTTAGAACATCTCCCTTTTGCAACAGGGAGCAGATTTTCACCTGCTCAGAATCTCCTTAAAGTGGAGTCAAACCCTGAGACTGGGAAGCAATAGTGTATGCCATATCAACACAGACGTCTCTTTCTGCAAAGCTTACAAAAATAGAGGACATTACTATGGCTGTCAGTGGAGAGGGGAGGGTACTATAGATCCTTATGGGTCCCTTCCAACTCGAAATATTCTATGATTCCATGATAACTTTAACATTTGCTAATAACACAAGCAATAATAAATAAGGAATCAAGAATACATTAGGTAAGTAGTGCATTGATTCAGTTAAATTTTTTCTAGCTTATTTTTGGGCAGAAACGCTAAGTGCAAAGCAAAAAGCTTACATAGTGTTGGGAATTAGCCTTTAAAGAAATATATTGTGTTGGGTCAGCTTTTATGTATCTACAATGCATAAAATATTACAGAAGAAAATGTATTTTATTATATTAACTTTTTAACCAAGATGTGGATTCCTTTTTGCATGTAATTCATTCAAAAATCCTTGACTAATAAATGGGTTCCCTGAAATATGTAAGTGAAACATTGGTACTAGCTTTTGGTCAAGTGTGCAGATTGAAAAGTCACACAGCAGTGAACAAATCATGGAATACTATAAATTCTAACATCCTTTTTCTTCCTTCTGACAGAGTAACTTCCTGCAGAACTTTTTGTCTCTTTCATTACCAAAAGGAAGTAATAAAAATCCTGGTAATGTGTCTACCCTTTGGCTAAAGCTGCTACTGAACATATCTTTTGGAGAAGATGGACAGCAGATGATCATGAGGATAAATGGTTTTTTAGACCAGATTGTGGAAATGTGTAAATGCAAACACAAGACCAGCCAACATCTAGCACTTCTTGTTCTACATAATGTATGTTTTAGTCCAACTAATAAACCAAAGGTATTAGCTAATGGTAAGTATCTAAAGGGTATACAAGCTATTTTACTGTGAGAATATTGTGTCTTCCAGAGTAGTATAATTTCATTGCAATTTAGGTTACTGACCAAGAACTCAATATTGTTGTTTAGAAAACCAATTTTATTAAAATTATTTTTGTAGAAGTAATTATATTTTGGCAGTAAAGCAGTTAAAATAATACATAGAAAAGGGAAAAGCAAATAAATAATTTTTTTAAATAAGATTCATCACAAGACTGGTCATTTGAATATAGTTACAGAAGATGAAAGAAAGTATTTTTGCAGTTTTCTCAAACAGCTAGTTTTTCAGGGGGGTTGAAGAATTCTTTGTGTCAGTCAGTTTGAAATAACTGAAGTTCCTGTCTTTCAGTTGGACAAAACCTTATTAGCTCCTGCAAGTCATGGATGTTGAGACAAACTATTTTGTGTTCTGTCATGTGCAGAAAACATTTATGATAATGATCATGGCATATATATTTAATGTAACAACATGCACAGAACTTTTTTCGTAATAGTTTGTAAAAGGCATGTTTCTTTCCCCCATCAAATTGCAGAGAGAATGCTCCTGTCTTTGTTATAAGTTCTCTACAGGTTTTCCGTTGTGTCCATGCTTTTCATTTTTCCCCAAGATGCTGATTTGTTGCCTTCATCAATCATACATTATTTCATTACATAATTTGTGAATTTTTATTGTGAAGTGAACAAGCAAACCTGAAGAGTCTTGCTTCAGAGCAAGGCTAGGAAATTAAGGCAACTACAGTGGGGTGGCAAATATTTCTCATTGGTTACAAATCATCTGCATAATAATTACTAAGGAAAATAAAAACATCTTAATTTCCATCCTGATGTGGCTCTAATTGTGGCTACTGGGAGTTAGAAAACAGTTTCAGGGCTTACACAGTTCCTATGCATAGCTGGTGGTTGTGCATAACATGCATGTTTTATTACCAATGGCTTAATTTTTTAGCATTGCTTGGAGTTTTTTTGCTATATTCGTTTTAACACTTCTTTCAATGTAGTCCGCTGATTTTGTGAGCATATTTGAATTTAATTAATCTGATAATGAAGTTTCTGTAATTCCTCTGCCATACCAATACTTGTCATAGGTATGAGTGTACTCCAAGCATAAAAATACTGAGATGTGTAAATATATTTGTGTGCTTTTGATTATATTTTCTAGATGTGGGGTTTTGTTTGTTTTTTTTCTTATTAGATAAAGCAATTGCAGTACTGTCTGCCTGTTTGGAGAGTGACAGTCATGCTGTTCAGAGAATAGGAGCAGCATCACTTTGGGCTTTGCTTCACAACTATCAGAAGGTTAGTATTTGATGAATACTTGAATAAATTGTAGAATTACTTTTATTATGCTGTAAACAATACAGTAACCTTTAAATTAAAATAAAGTTACAGTAGCAGTTCCATTTTATTATTTTAATCACGTAGCTGCTCAGACTAGGAGGTTAAACAACATGGTAAGGAAGCAGCTTGTCCTCTGTGATTTGTGCCTGCTTTTATAAATGCAATCTATATGATGATACAGTCATATGGTAATTCTAAAATTTCTGCATCTCATGTTCTGATGAATTATTGTCATTTTCTACACTTGTGTGAACATGTGGGGAATAAAGTCAAGTCATTGTATTTTGTGTGTTTGTGTGTGCTACAGGCAAAAGTGACTTTGAAGAATCCATCAATAAGGAGAAGAATAGATGAGGCTTATTCTTCAGTGAAGAAAAGTAAGTCTTACTTCCAACTAATGCCAATTCTGTATTTTTCCATCAAGTAGATCATTAATACATTTCAGTTTGTATCATCGCAATAAGTTTTTGTTTTGTTACAAGTTTTTGAAAGGATACTTTAGTCTCTAAAATCATGAGCAGTAATACAGTTTATGGTTAGGCATCTTATAAGTTCAGATACAGAAAAATGCCACTTGCTTAAAAAATTATAAATAAGACCTCAGGTAATTGCTAAGGGTAGTTTGTAAGAATGGGTCTGATCATGCTTGCAGCAAAATACTTTATTTGTACAATACGCTTCTGTGTTAATTCTTGAATTTAGTGATAAGAAAAATTGTTCATTTAGCATTGACTTTGCTTAACAGTGCTCAATGTCACTGTGTTCAGCGACATAGAGAAGGGATCAGAACAGATCATTGTGCCAGTCTTAAAATACTGTATCATGAGTTAACTGACTTTCTGAAAGCTTGAGTTTTTTGCTCAAGTAATTGAGCATAACTATTGTTTGAATAGCTTTTATATGATAGGTTACTATCTTCAGCTCAAGAGCATTAATTTTGAAAGATGTTCAAGCACTGGTGTGTAGCTGGAGCTTCATTAGCTAATAATGGGTTTGTTGGTTGTTAGTCACATTAAGACTGTGATCTTGCAAAAACGTGCAAATGTCTCATTTTAAGCCAATGAGTTTTCCTTCTGATTTTATTTCCTCTAAAGATGTATTGAAATAGGATTATCAATTGGGGAGCTTATAATACCAAGTTCCCATAATATTTTTTACAACAAAATTGCCACAGAAGTATCTTAATAACGAGGAGATGTATTTTTGCTAGAACATCTCATGATAATTATTCTTCTACTGTCACCCAAATCCATTGATTTTGTCAATGTACCGTTGTAACAAACTCATCCTTTACTAAGTCCGTTAAACATAATACAATGCATTTCATATACTGATATTGTGTTAGTAAATAGATGTCTGTATTGTTCTTTATAGCATAAATACCACTGATCAGAGACTTTTCAAAATATTATGTTGAATCAATAAGGTAGAAATACGCAGCTTTTACAGACTAGCACCTCATAATATTGATCCCCATTTATTTATGTATTACTTTAGAACATAAAGTCCTAGACTGAGATATTGATTTTTAATTCAAGAAATATTTAAATTTCAAAATATTGAGTATAGAAGATTTTGTGCAACTGTAATTGTTACAGTTTACAGTCATGTGAAGTTGTCATCTATATTTTCCTGCATTAAGGTTCTCAAGTAGCCTACCCTGTTAAAGCTTTAATCATGTTACAGTGACTGTTCTTCCAAGTACAGGTGGGGGAATTTTTCAAAATGTCTGTTGTTATTTTTCATTTTCCACTTTGTCCTACCCAAGGCAAAGTTTTGGCAAGAACAAGGCATGACCTCATTGTAACATAGCATAATCAAAAGGCAGGTTTCACTTTATTTGTTACAACTAAATGGGGTCTTGGAAAGCTGCTAAAAAAACTAGCCTTTTAAAAACCAAACCAGACTTTGCAACATACAGTATTAGTAGTTGATTTACTACTGTAATGTAGAGGTTAAGATCATAAAATAGCATGAATTCTAGCAAGGCATTTGATGTGATCTTTGAAAAAATAATTTTGTATTAAGAATCAACTAGAAGTTCAAATCTTGCTTTTTCTTCCTCTTAGCTACTCCACAGCCAGAAGAAAATGAGCTACATGCCTACTATGTAAAATGCTTAGAGAATGTAGTGCAGCTTCTTGACTGTTAATGATCATCAGATGACTTCTTATGTTGAAATTGGACAGCTTATTCAATGGGAGCCTGAAATTTAAAGAACATGCGTCTAATTAATGGATTTGTGGCTATCGAATAAATTTATGAAACCTTTGAGGAAGGAGTTCATCACTTTGAACCAAAGAATTTAAGCTAGATGTGGTTTAAAGTGTTTGTACTGTAATCCCAGTGGAAAATGGTAAAGATGCTACTATGTAAAATATGTACACAGAAGGAATGTACAGAGGAGAAGGATGTGAAAAATCAGTAACTTTCTAAAATTATGCATTGAAATTGTTGCTGTAAAGTATTAGAATTGCTGTTTGGGATTGGTCTTAATAAAGGGTTTTTTTTAATTGATATCAGCATTTGTTGTTGGTGGATTGTAATTTGTAATGTTGTGGATGTGCACAATGCTTGCTTGGATTCAAGAACTGAAAATGCTGGCAGTCATGGTGCATGTTCTGTATGTCTTAGATATAGAACAGCATTGTGTGTGTTTTAGTTTTGAAGGAGTTTTCAGTGCAAACTGCTGCATTTTTTTACGGTATTAACACTTACAGAGGAGCTCTCAATTACTGATACTAAAGTTGGCCGTTATCTTAACTGTAGATTATTCAGGATGTGAGGTATGTGCATCACATTGTAGAAAATATCTGAGATACAATCTATTTGTTTCAAACTTTTTCCTTGAGGAAAAAACCAGTCTCTTATCCAGGCCTGTGTTTTATTTGAACTGCTGCTATGTAACTATTGTCATAAGATTTTCAGTATTTTTTGCTAAGTGAGTTTGAGAGAAAAATGCTTAAACACTGATGCCTGAACACATGACAGTTTTGCTGAACGTGCTTCTGAAATGTCTAGCAAGATGTTTAGTTTTCCCTCAACTCATACAGTTTTGTGTTATGGTGGAGACAGATAAAAGTGAGTAAACAGAAAACAAAACTTGGGTAACATCTCCTTGTATGTAGCAAAGCCATGTTTACCTGTAATTGGCCTTTTCTTCCTAGACAGATGATGAAAGCATTTTCCACTGAGGGAGGGGTTTTGTTTGTTTGTTTGTTTGTTTTTGCAGTGTTTATAAATAGTGTGCGACTCGATACTATTGAGCTGATGTGTGATGCTTATAGTGGCTGGGTTAAATCGTTACTAGAAATGTAATTATCAGCTCCTGCTCCTCCACCAAACAAAAAGCAAAGACCACCAGAGCCTGATTATTTTCCACTTGATACATTGCATAATTATTGAAACTTTCAAAGTGGTTATTAAATGCTGTCATGCTCATCCCATAGCATTGCAGAAGAGCACGCTACAGAACAGGGGAACACTTAAGGACAGCAGACAGCTCTGCAAGTCAGCGTTTGCTGTCTGGGCTTGGTGTGTGTGTGTGGCGGGGCATCTCTTGCCCTCAGACTAGTCTAGCAAGTGCCAGTTTTCTGCAGAGACTTATGTTTCAGCAAACTGAACCCTGATGACTCTCAAAAATCAGGTTGTAAGTCAAAATGCAGATTGTTAGCCAGTTTGCTTTCTTTTTCATAGACACATAAAATGAGAGCACTCAATGCCAAGTTAGTTCCAATGGAAGTAACCACTCAGCAAGTATGGCAAGAGCTCTTTCAAAATGTAGAAATACACATGGATCTAGTGAGGTGAAATAGGGCTGTATAGTTGAATGACTTCATTAAATGCAAGTACAATATAGTAAGAATGTAAAAGAACTGGATGCCTGTTTTCTATTAAACGTTTCTCTTTTACTGAGCTGTGCAAATTCTTGAAATTACATTGAAAAATCTGGATAAATTGCTAATACATTTGTTGTTACAGTAAACCTTAGTGTGAGCACTGTGTTTATCCAGAATGAGCATAGATCTAACCTCTATTTTCTCAGTATTTTGCAACATTTTACAAGTGTCAGAAGCAACTGTAGCAATGGCATAAGTAACTACTTCTGTTTGGTGTTGCTTCTCAGGAAAATCAAACCAATATTTAGTCTCTAAGGGCATGTTCATCAAATCTCTGTTCACTTTGTGTACAAAGTCTTCACAGAATACTCAATGTTCCTCCTTCAGGATTAAGGCAAGATTTATTTACTTATTTATTTAAAGGACAGCGCTCTCTTCATCACCTTTTCCCTCAAAAATCAGGGATGTTCAGCAGCTAGCTGCATCCTGTCTCCCTGCATGTTAAAACTAAATGACCCTGTAATTTCTGTTCACTGTCACTTAGACTAGCACAATTAGCCTCAAAATAACCTTTAGTCTTAATATCTTTCATGAAAGAAAATTTAAAATATTGAGACCTTGTTCACAGTTAAGCTTACTTTCAAAATTTTGGAAATGCATTTGTTTTCAAGGATGTGGTATTTATCATGTTTGGGTTTTCCAGGAAAATTAAATCCTAAACTACCTTCAAATTTTAAGAGATGTAAATTCATTTCTTATCCTATAGAGGAAAGTGCAACAAAAGTGGAGATGGATTCCCTAAATAGATTGTAGAATTTAAATGGTAGTATCCAGCATGCATCTAGTTTCTCTAATAAAAAGCGTGGCCACGCAAGATAGGAGTGTCTTGAAAATCCTTGTCCAGGAGAACACAATTACCATTTACACTAACTGCAGATATATTATGCTCTTACTTGGTTGTTTTATGATAAGTTTGTAATCAAGAAAGAGGTTATTTAGATTCAAAAGAGGTATGAATGTAAAATCCACTACAAATGAGGCTTTCAGATTTTACAAGAATGATGTGTCATCTATTGCATGTTCAAAACTTTTAAAGAAATCATTTTTGCTTGAGTGGTAAAAAATTGTAGATTAAACTTAAATAACAGTTTTGATTGTGTGTGTTCATGCAAATCGAGACATTAAGTCATGTCTTGCTGATAAAGTTTTCAAACCTTTGAGTAATAGATTTTCAAGCCTACTTGAAAATTCTCAGAAAAATATTTCATTTATGAGAAAGGCACTATTTTTTTGCTTTTCCAGCAGTTTGGAACTATGGATTCTCCTCACTTAGTCATACACAGGCCCTGGTGGAGTTTTTCATTGGTTCTTTTCCGTATCAAAGTTGCAAATTGCACTTGCAGGCTTCTGGTTTTAGTGGAATGATGGAACAGTACTGGCCAGAGTGGGGAGGGGAATTTTCTATACTAACTTTGGCCCAGCTTTGTATAAAGATTTCCCTTCACAGTAAAGTAGAAGCTACTGTGACAGCTTCTCAGATCTGATTGTCCTTCAGAGAGTGTATAACTGTCTTCTAGGGAAAAAAAAAAATGGTTAGAAGACACCTGAGGATTGCTATCCTCTAGGGAGTCTAGGGACACTACAGTTCACTAGAGTTTTCTTCTGGTCGTAAAAAATAATGTGATCCCTTCAAATCTTTCCCCCAGATGGCCTCCTAGAGTGATCATTTACAGCTACACCTCTGCGACAGTAGTCATATGAGCAGTACTTAGAAGAAAGAGAAAGAGTTGTGGTAAATGTAATTTCACACCACCTCGATATTTTTCAGCTCCTCTTTTGACTCTCTGGCCATGCTGTAGAAGGGTGTGTTCTTAATTTATCACATTCTCTTCACTTTTTGGTGATTACCTGACCTCATTCAGCAAGTCTGCGTGGCCCCTGGACATCGCCAAGAGCTGGTTAGTCTCCCTGGTGTGTAAGCAAGCCCCATGGATAAGAGTCAGTCTGTGCCCTCTGTCTCAGTGCCAGCTACTCTTGGCCACATCTTGTAACTGGTGTTTTAGGTGCTGAAGATTAACAGAAGGGATTTTACAATTCAGTTTACTATCCAGCTGCATGTTTACCCTGCCAACTCTATCCTAGCTGCCACAACCTGTTCAAGAAAAAAAAGTGTACAGTGTGAAAGCTAGTCCCGTTTTCACTGGAAGAGGAGTTTCTCACAGCACCTGCTTTTTCCTGCATCCAGAATGGAGAGAGGCAAGTTGCATTGGATTTACAGCAAACAAACATGCTCACATTCACAAATATACTCATTCTTTGTAAACACATGGATCAATTCTGAGTAATCAATCTGGACATTATGTCATCTTTCCAGCAGGACTATGAAGTTTTATGTTTTTAGATCCTGGTCCTCAGTGTTTAAGATATGTGTGCAAGTCTTTGCAGAGCAGAAATATAAATTTAATAGAAATCAATACTACATATTAATTTTGCATATGATTCTATAATTTTATTCAAAATAGAAATGTTGGCAGACAGTTGGAGTTGGAAGTTTTCATAAATATGTGACGGAGGTAGGTGTTTGGAAACAGCTTCAGATTATGTTGCACAAAATTTTTACATTTCTTTTCCACTTCACTTGAAAATAAGTAAAGAAATCTCAGGAGACTCATAAATAGATTTTTGATTAATATTGCATTTTTATGATTTTTATTTTTTATACTTTTTTAGGTCTTTATATTTTTTCAGAGGACACTAATAAATTTTCAGTAACTTCAATGTTGGTGTTTTTCTGCTTTTATTCTGTCTGTTTTTCTTTGGTTTGGATTACTGACACACCATTATCTACCTTTTTCCTCCAGTAATGCATTATTTAGGGCTAAAAATCTAAATTATTCAGGCGAGTGATTCCATTGAATACATGAATGTTGAATTTGATTTGGCGTTTCTAATGCTTCTTAATTTGAATAGTTGTGCCATTTAAATCATCAGCCATTGTTATGAAACTAATCTGGAATACAATGTTGATTTTTAAAAATTAGATCAGATCCAAACACATTTCAATATACCTTTTTAGTTTGTTGAAAAGTACATGCATTATTGCAATTTTTTATTTTTTATTTTTTTTTAAGCAGTGCTTTAAGCAGCATCTGTTGTTTATTCTTTATCTAGCTTAAGACCAGCATTCGTGTGTCCTGATTTTGGTAAAACCACGACAACATGATTTTATTGAGATCTCGGAGGTTAACAGTAATTCCTGCTACCAAATGCAACTGATGATTTTCAAGAAGCTAGCAGGTATCTGGGGTTTTGTGTCTGTGGTTTTACAAAGCATGGATGATGCATACAAGTCCCTTTTTGGTATTTTTAACCTGCCACAGGTATGCCCTGCAACTTAGACAACAGGCTTTTCTCTGCAAAAAGCTGAAAACTTTGCTAACCTTGCCTCCTTCCTTTGCAAATCTAGTGCAAGAAATTGGTACAGTAAATAGTTGTGACAGTTATTTATCATAAGTGAAAATATTTTATTAATGCTAAATTACGCATATTAACAGTGGTGCAATGTTTGAAGTGCTTTACCCAAACGTATCACTGCATGCAGTACTTAAACTTGCAAGCACAATTTCTTTGATTTTGTTGGAATACTTGTTTAATAAGCATTTTATGGCAAACAAAACATTTCCAGATGTATAATCTGATGTAGCTGATTAGACATAGTTTTTTATCAACTCATATGTAGTATTTTATTTAGTTGGATGTTGTGAGACTTTAAGATATATGGTGAAAAAAAACCCAACCAAAAGCTCACAACAATTTCACAACTGAAATAAGTAATATCCTCAAAACTTAATAGCTATTTCACCGTCAAGATATGCCAGGAGAGAATCAGCCCAAGTCTTACATGGCTGAGATCACAAGCCATGAGGAGACAGAGTTGAGCCTAAAGTCAAAGTGACAGGACAGACTGCATTCACCTACATCTCTTAAAGTGACGCACTAGCCAAAGACTACTGATTCACTTTATTTAGAGCGGGAAAGTTCTGGTTGAATGCAGTTTCTGACTTTATTGATAAGAACGAAAAACTGCAACCAAGTTACAATTTGTTTGTTGCTTCTCTCTGAAAATGAGGTAGAAGATGGTTTAAGCATGCCTTAAATATTCTTGGTCTATTGCTGACAAAGATAGACAGAAGCTGTTTGTTTTTCTCATTGATTTGTGAAAAATTTTAGTGCAATACAAGTTCAGCTGGACAGGATTTTTGGAAAAGAAGAAAGAGGGTCAAGAAAATCTGCTCTACTTCATTTCACAATTAATGCTGGCCAAGTCATGCTTGCTTTCAAAACAATCACTCTGTAAGGGGATTTCTGACGGTTAGTATTAAAGCTGATACTCTGTTTTGAGAAGCCTGAGGTTAACAACCCCAAATCATGCGTATTACATGACTGCTTTCTGTAAAATAATTTATGGCTAACTTACTGTTTTAAAATAAAATTTTAGCATTTTCTCTGATCTAATATTTAGCAAGAACAGCAGAAAAAGAAGTAAGGGCAAGAATTCTAAAAGTGAAAAACTCATAGAAAACTTGGGAGAAAAATATTTTGTGTATGCATGTGAAATAAAATAGTCAACCAGTTAGGACTGATCAAGTCACAACAGGCAGTTTTTATGACCAATACAGAATAGATCTGAACCCACAAGGAATATGTATCTATACTTACTTTCTGTAAGAGCTTTTGCTTCTTACTGGCAGCCAAAACTTTTCTTTTCTTTTCTTTTCTTTCTTTTTCTATAGTAAAATTGCTTCTAAAAACCCCATGAAGTGTAGGGTAGCATGACACAAGAAACACTGCTAGAGAGTTGAATGTTCGAAGCATTTGAAGCCATCAGAATACAGGCTGGCAATTCCCAGTGCTTCATGTAGTTAATACAAGATTTTGTTCACTAAAATAAGTAATTTACATGCCTTGCAATTTTTCACTGGTGTTGCCTATCTTTCTTTAAAAAGGCAGTTTTAGAAATGCTTCCTAATTGAGAATACTTTCAGAAGACACCTGGAGTTGAAGTACTTGTGTGATCATCAGCAACAAGGAATGCCTTTTAAACCCAAATATTTTCTGTTCTCACTCCTTCAATAGCCTACAGAGCACTGCAGAGCTCCATGGAGGCAGAGCAGAAGGGTGCAGGACGAAGGATGCAGGAGCAGGGATGTCCGCACTGCCTGTAGCCCAGTGTCTTACACATACAGGGAGTTAAACGATCATCCTTTTTTTAGATCCATGAGTAATAATTGTGCATTCTTAAAAACTTGCTAGCCAATTTAGGTGAGGCCTGCTAACTGAGTTTAAGGACAAGAACATGTCTCCTCAGTTTAATTTCTTGTGTTAGGTCTGCATCACAGGCTGCTACTGACTTCAAGGACCAGTTAGTGTGGCTTGGTGCCAGTCACAAACCAAATGATAAACCAAAACCTGAACAATATTAAGGCATAAAAAAAACCCAAAAAACCACAAACCCTCTTCAAAAGCTCTTTTGAGAGAACACAGTTGTCGACATCTAGATGAGCTGAGAAAGATGCACTCGCAACTGAGGTAACCAACATGCTCGCATCAGATAGCAGTACTCATCATGTAAATCCATATTTAGGGTGCTGTAGAAAAGCTCAAAGTGTTTCCACTTCAGAAATTAATTTTTACCAAATCAGGAAGCGGAAAATTGTCTTTTCCTCTCGGTTGTCATTCCAGGTCTCTGTAGTTGGGGATTTGCAGGGCAGGCCCTTTCCCATTGCTGTGGCAGCTGGACCGTGACTCACTCCTCCTTCTCAGCCAGAGTTTTTCTTGCCCATCAGGAGACTTTTCCGGAAAGGTGTCTTCCAGAGCTGAATAACAGCACCTGAATAAAAACTTTGCATTGCTTCCAGTTAAACCTACTTTATCTGAATTTCTGAGCCTTACTGAACCCGGAATTTGGTGAGTCCTGAGACTACGCACAAGCTTTGCTGCCTTTATGATTAGATTCTCTGCAGGTTTAAAGTTTTCATAAATGGTAAATAACCCTGAAGTTTGAAGGACCAATGCAAGCTTCTCCTGCAGGTAGAAACTGTGTTACTGGAATTTGCATTTTTTCTGAAACTTGTTGTGATTTTTTTGTCTATTTGTGTAAATTAAGATATCAGCTGCTCATTAATCCAGAGCTCAAAAAAACTGTTCCTTAGACCCTTTTGTGTGATTTCTTTGCACCTGAAAAATGTAAATTTTCCAGCATTAAAAATGTTTTTAAAAAAGAAAAATTAAATTCACCTGCATGCTGCTTTCTGACCCAATAAAAATGCTACACTTGAGTGAAAAACATTCCATTGTCTGAATTTACTGTGCAATACCTAAAAGTTTGCAAAGCAACTCTACAAAAAAAGGTGTATTAATACATGAGAAGGAGTGGAGCCATTCAGAATACAAGAAAGTTGAACCAGCCAGTGGGAAGTGGTCTGAGGTTTTGGGGTGCTGCGAAGCCTGTGGCTGCATCTGCGGCTCCAGGCTCGTCCTCCCTCCCCATCTGCACCCTGTGCTGGGGGCGGGGGCAAAGTCAGTAAACAGACAGTGGCCTAAACAAGAATTACTTGAAAGTATGTGGTGATGTTTATCATAAAACTAATGATGGTTTATGAAAATCTTTCCTTACTACTTTTGCCTTTAACATTTATAGGAGAAAAACTATTTCTGCTCACTTTGGGTGTTGGCAGTAGTTTGCTGTTGCATTGTTTGCCTTTATTGCATTTATCATACATCAGCAGGGCAACCCCCACCCCAGTTTGAATAAAGCATCTCTTTTTATACAGCTTTAAATGGCAAAATGATTGAGACCAGAGTCAGAAAAATGCCTTTGAATATTATTTTTAAATTTGACTTTCTTAGTGACAGGAAGTTTGCATCCCTTAAGAATATAAACAAGAAAAAAATGTAGCAGTTGTGTATAGATTGTAAGGGTTTGTATTCTTCCACCAGTATTATTCAGAGTCTGTATGTAGTTAAACATGTGGTTTAACATTGTGGGTTTTATCCAGTGTGCTTTTAAAAACATTTCATGACAGAACAATGAGCACGAAAAAAAACCTGTTATGGATTTAACAACAAATTATTTCAAGAAGCCATAGACCATAAAAATCAACAGAAATATCTAACTTTAGGTGGTGTTGGACTAGGTCCCAGCAAGGGAAACATTATTGTATAGACAAATTCACTAGGGAATATAGCAGGAATTGAGGTCAAAACATAATCACCCAGAATGAAGCTCTTCAGGGTGGATTATTTTATTCTCCCTCTGAACTGAAACATCTCTTAATAGTAATAAATCTCCTTATGCTGTGCCAGGAGTGTATTTGCAATAATGTATCAGAAGAAAAATCCTTAACAGCCTACGCACTTCTTCATGTGACTCTTTAAAATACTCTGTTCTTTCTCTCCAACATGCTGGCATAATTTTATTTTCAGTTAGAGATAAAATGGCCATCTGGAAACAGTGGTAGGTGACAAGTGCTAAACCAAGGTTTTGAAATCTAAGTGAAACTGTATATTAAAAAAGTGAGAAGAGAGAGACAGAGAGAGGGAGAGGAGAGGAGAGGGAAAAAGAAATGGCGTAACAGGTAAAATAGCCTGATATTGTACAAAATAAGTTCAAAGGATCACAGCTATAAATACCTGTGAAAACAGCAACTATCTGTGACATCATAGTTTGTTTGAATTTTGTGTTTGATCTTTATTTCCCTTTTTTTTTTTTTTCTCTGTGGTTAACAATGACCCATTTACTGTATTTTCCATTGCTGCAGTTCCAGAAGCGTTTGTTGAGGCTTACCTATGAATTTCAATCGAAGCACTTACCAATCAGTTAGCAGATTTTGTGCCAACCACTTTAATGTTGGATCTTTTTATACCAACATAGTCACAGTACTGTAAGATGGATTTTTTTATTATCAATGTAACAATATTATTAGTAACTTTTTTACAAACATACTATGTAAAGTATATATATTATGTTCATGTATATATTCACGTTCTCATACATGAATGAAACCATGAGTGATGAATAAACATGACTTTGTGTTGGTACAAATTCACCTGTCCAAGGACGATGGCATTACTCTAACCATGCCACTGTAAAGGCACAAGTTTCATGTACAGCAAGGCCCATGATCTTTTCTGTGGAACATAAAGAGAATACACGTTGATCTACTTTGACAGTTCCATATTTCTTCTTCTTACAACATCCCCACTGTGTCATTCTCCTACATTTTGATAGTAGCTCTTCTTGGGCTTAGTTAGAATTTTTCTGTCTGTTCTGATTTCACAATCTGTTTTAGAATTACAGATAATCCATTGCTGACCAGTGGAGAGTGAAATGGTGCACAAGTCCACCGCCATCTTCTGTCCCAGACAAACAGTGAGCAGATCATCCATCTGTAAAGCCAGGCTGGCTGCTTCACGGGGCAGTGAGTAGAGTTTTGTGCTTCTGTTCTCTCTTGCAATAGGGTCATGTTATTACTACATTAAACAGAATTAATTTCTTTGTGCAGAAGTCCCCTCACAGAAGAAGTAAAATCTATGTTTTGGTGAAGTCTGTGGAAATGCCTTACTTGGTAGCTAACAATGCTAATCCTAAATTTTGTTTTGTTTCATTTCATTTCCTGGGGTTGTCATTGGATCTGTCAGTACACCAAACACAACAGCCTTTTTCAAATGCAGCACAAGGTCATATAAGTGTCAGAAATTTCTGTTAGCAGAAGTAATTAACACTGTCAAAATCTTTTCAGAAAAGCAAACTGAGAACTATTTAAGATGCTTTTGATGTCACATATTCTGTATAAAGAATGGTTAATATCAGAATGACAGGAACTCTGTATCTTTGTTCTCAGAAGAATTTATTCACCATTTGATGAATTAAGTCAGCTGCCACATTCTGTATATTATTATATATGTGTTTTTTGAAGGAATAGAATTTCTACTTAAATGAAAGGGGGCCATATATGTATTCATCTCGGACTTAGTAGAAAAAACAGTTGATTCAGTTGTGAAAAAAAAAAAAAAAGGACCATTAAGACTGAAACATAATATCCAGGAAATATCATTTACCATCATCTACAACAGAAACAACAAAAACCAGCACACAAAACTCTCAATCCCAGGAATACAGGGACAAAACACAACTATAACAATATAGTGTGTCTTTCATCTTATGCTTTGAAAAATAATCAAACAAAAATATTAATGCTGTATATCCACATTCCTCATTGCAAAATAAATATAGTTTGTAATGGATACAAATGCTACTGCAAGGAAGTTGATAAATGCTGTTTTGACCTCGGAGATCTTGTTCCCACCTATTATCTTGAATAACCTGAAAGCTGAAGTTGTATGTGTGACAGTCCAGTGTGTGCACAAGGACCCATGTCCTTTAGATCTTTAAGAATGCACTGCCTGTGAAACCAAGGTCTCTTGTTATTTCTGATCAACCTAAATTCAGTCAACCAACTCTTTAAAATTATTCTAGCAAGGCTTGCCTCACACTATCTGTTTAAATTTCAAACTGGCAGGGGCTTCACACCTGATTTCGACTAAGGGGAATTAAACCTAACCATAAAAATAAAAACATCATATTTTTAATTTATAGCAGAATCAATACTTTAGGATAGTTACATTAGGATAGTTGATAAGCCTTTTTTGAGAAGCTCTGCTACTTTACAGGCATTTTATGACTCCTACAGGTCACACACAATTTAAAAAAAAAATCTGTCAGAGATCAGTGCCTTCTGTTATGAACACATTAATGAAACAAAAGACCTATGCAGTCACAATGATTCAATAAAAAAAAAAAATCCTCATAAAATAACTTGTGATGATTCTGCAATGGGTGCTCTGAAGCCCTATAGATGTAATTAAACTTTCAGGTTTTGAAATCCATTAACATGGTTGCAGGCTAAATTTTAGAAAATAAAGAAAAATCTCTCATTCCTTCTTGAACTGAAGAGACTAATTGAGACTATGACTCACCACAGCTTTATGTCAGTATAAATATCATCAATTTCCTTGGAACTATATTAGCATTAACCAGATAAAATATGCTGTAGTGAATTGGGCAGGAGTTTATGGTACAATTATGCTATTTCTACTAAAACAAATGATTGCAGCAGATATTCCTTGGTTTTCCATTAATTTATAGTTGTTTGTGATACCTTTCTTGAAAAAGCTCTACAGTTTTGTTCAGCTTTGCCTAAGCAAACAAACTTCTGTAAAGCGAAGGTATGCTCACAAAACATCTGTTCTAGATTTTAGTGGGAAAGGGATTTTTACTTGAGAAATTGCTATGTATTGGTATATGGGAATGTAAAGGTAAAAAAATATAATAACTCTAAACACAACACATTATTTTAATTAATGACAATAGGACAGAATTTTAATTTAGGTTTTGTTGATTCTTCCATTTCATTACTTATGTCAAGATTTAGTAGGAGGTAGTTGTTCTTACATAGTTTCTGTGTTCTTCTTAATCCCTTCTCCAAGATTATTTTTCCCCCTAGAGCGAGGAGAGTTCTGTCCCTTATTTGTTCAAAAGTTTGCTAGAATTTTTTGTTTGCTTGTTTTCTATTTTGAATATCTTTAAGCAGTGTATTTGTAGGGGAAGAGTTTGCTTGTTTGTTCTGAAGTATGCTTCTTTTGAGGGGCTGAGTGGCTGGGTTGATACCTCTCAGAACATTTAAAACCAGCCAAAGATCAAGAAGAAGAAAACAAGTGGACATGCACTTATGCCAAGGTAGTCTGAACACAACCCCTTCTGTGTAACTGACCACTAACTCAGCAGGACCTTTGAGTAGGAACTAACGCTGCTTTCCCTGATGACACCATACCAAGGTAAAAGCTGGGTGCCCTTGTCTGCATTTCTTCAGAACACAAGTAATGACCTAGAACAAAGCAAATCTGTAAAAAGACAAATCTCAAATCTTATAGGTGTGACGGACTAAATAAGAGAATTTGAAAATAATTTTTTTCCCCAAACTCTGTGTCCTCACGGGAGCAGCTCTCTCCCTGAGAGGCTGCAAGGTCTCTCCACCCCTCCTGGCTGAAACCCCCCCACACCCACCACTGAGCCAGTGAAGGATCCTGACATGGAGCTCCTGAGTCTGCTTCGGGATCCTATCTCATCTGCTCCGGGCTCCTCCAGCCAGCACCTGCATGGTGAGCACATGGCTTCCTCCCTCATCTCCATCTCACTGCCTGAGCGTACCCAGCTCTTGTCAGGCAGCACCACCAGCAGTTTCCATCTATGTTGCCCAATGACACCCCCCACCACACCCCTTTTTTGTTTTTTAAAGAAGAAAAAGCAATGTGCAGAACTCATTGAACTAGAAATAACTAACAACAAGCAGTGACCTGATTTTCTGCTTTTGCACATCATCACCACTACCTCAAGAATATTTGGGTTTGACATTTGGTGTTTGGGCTGGTTTCCTTTGGTTTCCTCTGGGTGGTTTTTTTGTGTGTGTGAGATGTTAGATAGCATTAGCTGCTTGAGAGTTGATCTTGTAGGAGAGAGACGTGCATTGTCAGAAAATTATAAACTGCTGTTTTGCTGTTTACCAAGCTTTTTCCCAACAAAGGGGCACAAAAAGGTCCTAAGAAAAAGACACGAGATAACATTCTTCGCTGGAAAGGTAGGCTGTGTCAGGTCTTGGATGCACCAACAAAAGAGGTTAAAGATGCGATATACAAAAGATGCATTGTTTACCCTCTTTACCTTTCTCCCTGGATTTTGAAGGCCATTTTTAAAGTTATAAGCTTCTTTGTCATATATGTTTCAGATCCTTCTTGGAGACATGTCTGAGCTGTCAACATCCTATAATTAAGGATAGCCTCAACCTTGACTGAGCTGCCTCTGCAGGAAGTTTTCACATCCAGACTGTATTTGAAGGTGTTGTTTAGGAAACAGCTCTGTAAAACTCTGCCAGCAAAAGAAAAAATCCAGCAACATTCATTTCCTTAAACTAACTTTTAACAGCTTTAAAGTACAAGCCTAATTTTTTTTTTTAGCAACATGATGGACGAAAAAAGTAGAGCTGAACCAGGAAAAGGATAATTCAGGAAAAATAATGTGTATGAGAATGGCTGTGCTCTGAAACAGAAAGGTCCATTTCCTGTCTCAATAATGGATTTGTGTGAGAACCTTGAAGTCTTTCTGCTTTCATTTTTCTTTCGTTAAAATGAAACTTTCAAGTTTCTGCAAATAATGTAACTTTTAAGAAACTAATAAATAAAACAAGTGACTTCAGCAG
>NW_010131252.1:20883-45635 GCF_000699245.1 Pterocles gutturalis
AGAACTAAACTGAAAGAAATATGCCTAGTCAACTACACAATATTAGTACATTAAATTCTTAGAAACTCAAATGTAATTTACTATTTTGTGATTTAGTTTCTTTCATGTCTTTCAGATGCTCTCTTCCATGTTATTAATGGATGAAAATACATAGACTAATTAACAACAAAATGTGAATAGGAACCCAGTAGTATCTTCCTATTACAAAAGCAAAAGAATTTATAAAATATTTTAAAGTACATATTTGATACCTTATTCAGCTAATTGGTGGCACACATTTACAGTCGACGTCACTGAAGAGAAAAGGTTTAAATAGAAGAAAAAGGCATGAAAAAAATAGAAGAAAAAGGCTTTTATCATTAAACAATCATGTAAATAAAAAGATAAAAAAAATTCTGGTTATTTTCTTGGGATTATTTGTTGAGGTTTTCTCTCTCTTTTTTAGTTAGATCAACTTGGCTTTATAAATTTTTTTCATAATTATGTTCAGTTCACTTTTTTGTCATATTTTCCACTTTTTTTTTTTATTCAAAAGGACAGAGGAATATTTCGAATGGATTTCCCACTCACATGCAGTCACACAAACTTCACTAAAGTTCAAAGAGTCATCACAGGCAGACTCTCCTGCTATGAACATGTGAAAGGAACATTCCTTACACAGTGAACTTAAAAAATGCCACAAACCTTCTTATCTCCTACCAACACACCTTTCGCTTTAGGGTCAGCAGCAGAAGTGCTTTTTGGTGTTCAAAGTTTGTTCAGCAGTGGTGTTTCTTCCACTGCCTTAATCAGACATTTATACCCTTAGTACATCCCACCATTAGCTTATTCTGTTACTAAACATAGCTTTTCTGTGTTCACATGGCATCATTATTAATCATTATTAATCTCCCTGAAAAAAAAACTGTGAAAATACCCTTCCTGAATCTCAACATTTAGTGTTACCTAGCCCTCATGTTGCAGCTGTGTTTTTTATCACCAACATTCTAGCTTCTTGACCCATTTAGGTGTCCAGCGTTACAACAGGATGAATATCCGCTTAGTGGTCCACTTCCAAAAATGTAAATGATTTTCCAGTTCCAGAAATGCAAAAATATAATCCTTTATCTAAAGATTCCTGAATATGTATCATCTTGCAAAGATTGACTTTTGGGGGTCAAAGCGTTTCTTTACAGAACTATAATTTATAAAGCATAGCCTCTTGGAGGCCAGTATGTTTAACAATAGAAAATTATTAAGAACTTGAGTATGTAGATTATATTTTCTTTGTTTTTCTACATTTGGGAAAGCCTTTTAGATTGAACTTTTTTTTTCTCTGAATCATCTTTACCCGTCTACCCCCAAAATGTATGTAATTCACAACTTTTTCCTTTCTCTTTGGAGGAATATCTGGTGTTAATTTCTCCTCTGAGGTTCATGAATACATACTGAAGGATCTTATCCATTCTATTGCTGAATCAGGCATGCCTGTAGAATAATCCAATTTAGGGGCCTTTGTTGATTCAATTAGATTAGATGCCAAATAGGAAAAAGTAAATTGAATTATTATGCCTTTATCTGGCTGTACCATTCATCCATCCTGCTTAAAGAAACGTAGAATGGTGAATGGCAAAAGAGGTTATTTTGTTGACGGTAGCACTCTGGCAACAAGGAGACCCTCATCCATATAGAAACAGGGAGTTATATCACTTGTTACAGAACTGTTGTTCTGCATTGGTTAACCTGGCTTCCAGAGGGAAGAGTTTGTCTATAGGGATGCTCATACCATGTGCAAAATGCACTAAAACTTCCTTCCTCCCTGCCCATTTGCTTCCTTGTCTTCACTGGAGATTCACTGAAACTAAAGAACCTCTTTGCCCTGATCATTTTCTGTCATGGTGTGCTCCCCCCCTCCCCTGCTTAAGCAGTAACCACTAGTGATCCTGATGGCTACATCCAGTCATGGTGATTCCATCCGGCTTAAATTGGACTCTGGGGAGACAGACAACAGCACAGCAGCCAAGGGCTATCTTGCGCGTCTTTCCAACAGCTGAGGGCTGGTTCAGCATGCACCAACCAAAACCCAGCTAGTATGCAAATATAGCTATAAGCCAATCGTCTTACTCCATAAATAGTGGACAGCCCAGGGCCCGCTGAGCTCTCCTGCATGGCAGCGGACTGTACGCCAGGATTTCCCCTTGAGTAGGGACGCCTCTCAAGGTTACTAGAGATTCCTTGCTGCAACGGTTTCTGAATGAGTGATTAATAGCATGCTAAATGACATAAAGGATAGATTGTGCATATATAATCCTTTAGACATAAACCGTTGACCAAGTCTGGGACTAGGATCAGATCCAGCTGCACCCAGACTCCTCTCTAAGAAGGAGTTTAGAGAGCAAGGGGGTCTTTTTCTGAACCTGGTGACTCAATGTGAGGATCTCCCTGGCAGTTTTGTCTGACACTGTCCTATATGCAGTAAATAATCAAGTGTACCTTGCCATCAGATGTTGTTAAATCACTGTTGCATTAACATTTGAACTTTGCTAGCTTTTATATCAGTAACATATGTTGCTGCTTCTCTCACGCAAGTGAAGTGCATAACTCACTCTGACTCCATCCATGACATTTTCCAGTTGGTCATGTCTATAGGTAAAGAAGTGGCACCTGGAGTGATCTCCCTTTTAACAATCTCCTACTTCATTGCACTGCCATAGTCAAGGCCTTTTTTTTCTGGTGATAGCAGCAGTTTGCAAGAATATTTGCCTCTCTTTCTGCACTATTGCTACAGGTCTATCTGTTAAATCTTAAATACTAATTAATAATTAAAAAGGGTATTAATATAACGTGCTGGCCCCATATGTATGTCTTATTCTTCACAGTTTTATAGCAATTTCCATTTAAAGACCTCATTACAGAGATTATTGTGACACGCTTTGAAACATGAGCATTCATTACATGTTATCTGTGTATTGGAGTTTGGAAAGTTAATGCACCAGGAAATGAAATTACTCATCCTGGGTTACCAAAGATGTATGTTCAAGTTATGGTTAAAATCCAAGCTGTAGATCTCCATTGTCTTTACTGCACAATTGGTTTTGCTCTTTTTTTTTTTTTTTTTTAAACCACATCTTACAGTTGTACATTCAGCTGGAAAATTCCACCCTGCTGCTTTTCTGTCAAACTGTAATTGCCAGTTAACCAGCAATTAGTTAACTATGGCTTGTTTGTCTTTGTGAACCTTCCCTTCCTTTGCTTTGGGGTTCAAAGGATGGAGAAAAAGTGGAATTACTGGGAAAGAAGAGCCAGGCTGTGAGGAACAGTGGGCAGAGAACCAGAGAGGCAGAGCCCAAGGAGCTGCTCAGGTAATGGATTGACCAAGAGACATGCCGCTGCTGCTTCTCTGAGTCTTTTATCCATAGATGACCAGAGGTATGTGGATTTTCCAGCCTTTCAATGCTGGGGAGGCAGGGAGAAAGAGAGGTTAGAGGTAAGGGAGGTATAAGGCTGGAAGGACGGGGCTGCATGGTGCACCTTCCTTTACAATACCTGCTCTGATACGTCCACGGCCCAGGAGGGTAGGGTGGAGATGGTGTGTATTTCTCTATTTATAGGTGTGCTTGAATCTTCACCAAAAATTCTTCTAGATAACAGGAACACAAGAATCATGTCAGCTTAAGAGACTGTGGAAAATAACCTTTATAATTTTATTTTTTCTAGTATTAACAAAGACACTTATATTGTTGTTAATATGTTTATATAAGTTTATTACCTTTTGTTGTTTCCTAAGAGTAAATATAAGTTTGCATTCAGGTAGGATAACTAGGAAATTATAAAATTGAGTCATTGCAAACATTAAAATGTTGCATTATCCTTAAACATGCCTAGCTTAATACCAATATATACAGATTCTGGTTTCCAGACAGGTTACTGCATTGTGGGAGGTGTTTTAAACAGATCTAATGCTAAGTCCTGATCAAGATTGTGCAGGCTCTTACTAGAATTATATTAATTATAATTAATTAAAAAAAAATTAATTATATCAGAATTATATATTATCTCAGAATTATATTAATGTTAATATTATATTGTTATGTTATATTAACTATATTATCTCAGAATTATATTAATTTCTGTTGTCAACCTTATTTCAAATTACATTTGTTTATTCATCTGAGAATTTTATCCATTCGATTCAGGCTTAGTTTTGACTTCCAATCAATCATATTTTTCCAATTTTAAGCAGCTCCATAAAACTATGGCCTGCTGAGGTGCAAAAACACTTGCAGTTGTCCTGAGAAAAATCTATAAAAATGTAAGAGTGTAGCTTGTTTTGACAAATTTCAACATGAGTCATGAATACTCAGGTTTCTTAAGCCTTTGAACAACGATTTTCGAGCTGCATAATTTTGATCCCAAAATACTATCATCTCATGACATGTTATCACAAATAAATTCTCAGCCCTTTAGACATTACTTTTTATAACTAGCTGCAGAATTATGGTCTCTGATATATAGGAACTCTTTTATCTTCTTTTTAGATTTTATACTCCCTGAATAATAGTCAAATGTTGAACGGCAGTGTCAGGAAAACAGAGAAATTCTGTTGATTTTGGATACATGGCACGGAAGAATCCCGTTTGCTTCTGCTGATGAAACATAAACATCCCTGCTTCATCAGTTATCACAACATTCATGCATATTGATAGAGATTCATTAGCAATAAAATTTTTACTCTGAGGTAGATTTTGTTAGGAATTTACACTCTCTCTGATGTAACTGCACTGAGACCTCAAACTTGGTGTTTCTTAGAACGTGAAAGTGAAAAGCACATGATGTTTTTCTTATTTCAAAAGTAAAAACATTGTGTGAGAGGGGCACATGGTGCACAGAGGTTCAATAAAACCATGTTGCACAACAGTCACTGACTCCAGTGTTCTTTGAGATGGACCAAGCAACTCTCCTTATTGTTGTTCTTCAGCTTTGTGGAAGTAAGGTTGCTTTCTTATTCCTACCTAACACCTTTCCTCTTTTTATCACATCATGACAGCTTTGATCACAATTCACAAGTGTGTTACTGTGTGGCTCAGACAAATTTTAACTGTTCAAAGGTATTCACAAGTTTAAAGTAATAATAATTCCTAGGGTTTGGGGTTTTTTTTAGTGAACTTTTTCTTCTGTGCTTTGCTTGTAGTGCTGCCCAAGTTTCTGATTTTTTCTATAATTTAAATTTTCAATTATGTTAATTCTGAAACTGAATTTCTGTGTGTGATTTAGCCAATGTAGAAGGAAAGTTTGTGGATTCAACTGTAAAACTCACTGAGAATGTGAAACTGGAGTGCATATATCCAAAAAAAGCTGTGATAATCCAGACATTCTGGATGAAACTTAATGTAACTCATAAAGAAAATTTAGCTGTCTTGCATCCAATCTACAGCATACATATTGAAGATAAATACAATGGAAGAATTTATTTTGAAAGTGCTTCCAGGCAAGACAAATCCTTATCCTTCTTCAAGAGCACTTTGGAGGACATTGGTCTTTACTTTTGCTCCATTGTAACTTCCCCAGATTGAATTTGGGAAAAGGTAACAGAAATTATTCAGCCAGGTAAGTAAATTTCTCATTGTTTTTTATATTTCTGATATATGCAAAATAGAAATCCATGCCAATTTAGGGAGCATCTGGCATTGTAATTTTTTTTAATTATACAGCATGCAAAAATTGAGTAATTTGGGGAAAAGAACTGGCACAACAGAAAATAATTACATTACTTTAACACAAGATCATTGTAAGAGAAGCAGGAAGTAAGGAGGGGAAATGAAGGAGAAAGACAGAAGTCACAGCAGCGATATGTTGCATGTCAGACTTCAGGTACTAATGGTCATTGCATTGGGACAAAGTTCTCTCAGCATTTCAACAAGCTATAGGATATCTTCAGAAGGTGAAATTGCAACTACCCATGAAATTATATGGATGAACCTTGTAACTAGTCTTGGAGCATACCATATTTTTTTTTTGTTATGTTATATACTGTGCACATTCCTGGTCTGAAATTAGGAGCTCTTCTGTGCTTGCATTTTCAGGAACAAAATAACCATTTAGGAATGGTGTGGCAACAAAAGGGAGGGAAGTAAGGAAGTTTAAATGAAGAAAAAAATCTTTTCTTTAAAAGGAGACTCTTTTAAACATGGAAAAGGGAAGAAGGAAAGAAAAAGATCCAGCTATGCCCACGTCCTTTCTGTGTAGCTGTCCATGTATTTTCCAAAGGTTCTGTAACTACCCGGCCACTCCTCCAATTTGGTTTATTTTCCAGCTCTACGAGTAAGAAAAGAAAGAACCCTTTTCTAGCATTTTTCCATGCATGTCTATTCAGCATTGGTCAACTGACAACTCTGATGCAAACTACCAAGCTTCTCTGATAGGAAAGAATTCCTTAGGAGGAGATTGTATACTTATGATAGAATAGCCTTCAAAAGATAACTAGTTTTGCTTATTGGTTTGTTGATATGATATTGTGAATGTAGAAAGAATCTGTTCCACTTCCCTATTCTCCAGTGTGTAAATAGACTCCATTCAACATTTTATTGCATTTGCCAGCTAAGAAAGAATGGATTGAAAGAAAAAAATATTTCCTAGCATTTGAACGACTAGAAGACAAAAACAACAGGTTTTTTCCTAGCCTGATCCTTCTGAGTGTTCATTTCAAACTTATTTTGTCTGCACTTCTGTAATTTCAATATTACAATGAAACAGTGGACCTGACTATTGTAGGAGATGTCTAAACTTCAAAAATTCAAGGTAGACTATTCCTGCCTGCACCACTGAAGGTTTTTGAAACTTTATTTTAGGCAACACATTTGTTGATGGCACTGATGAATTAGGAATCCCAGTCTGTTTTTCTGTGTCTGATAGCTTTTTATTAATAAACATTGCTTCTCATCAAATCAGAAATTAAACCATACATAAGTGTGTATAGTTTCTTTTTCTGTAGCAGTCCATTTAGTGCACAGTATTATTGCAAGTGTAGGCATTAGAAACATAATTTTTGGTTGCATCCAGAGAAGCCAAGATCGGGAAATCCAGGTTGTTTACAAAAAGGAACAGGCAAACCAGATCTCCAACCTGAGTTCTGTCAGTGCTGAGCCCTTATTCACATTGGTCTCATCTTCTATAAAATCCTAAAAGTTAGATGCAGTAGAGATCTGCAAGCTGATTTAGTCCTTTTCATGCCCAAGTGTTGCAGATGAAATATTTTACATGATTACAATTTAGCAGCAATTCAAGATTTATTAATGGTGTGAGGTAAATCAAAGGTTAAATTTTAGTGGCACTTAACCATTAACCAATTCAAAGATTAACAAGATGATTCAGTAAAATATGTTCTGATTAAAACAGTGACTCAGTTACAGATTTGAGAATGACAAGATTCATACTAACTTACTACAGGGTATCCTAAGTCAATATATATGTACATATGTTTGTATATATAAACACAAAACACACTAAGACAGACAGAAATATTTGGATCTAGTGAAACAACCTATAGGTACAGAGGTGGACAGAGGAGACTAGCCTGCAGCTAAAAGTTCTCTCTTCTTTTCTTGAGTTTTGAGTAAATACTCATGATGCATTGGCATTCCTCAATGGGTGATAACTGAGCCTCGAGAAGTCGAGCTGTGCCTTGGCTTTTCATTGATTTTGCCAGCAGATCTCCTTAAACGTCTTTGGTCTAAGGAGGCTATGCCTGAGAGGCGTCCCAGCTCAGGGGAGATGCTGATCACAGCCCACAGTGGTATAGTAGAGCTCAATGGGTCTGGCTTAGGGTCTCTATATATAGGGCCTGAGATAATTGGCTTTTGTCAGGTACTTTTCCATTTCGGCCTGGCTTGGATGATGAAATATTCTGGCGTTTTCCACTCACCCTCTTTGGGTTCCAACCCAGGTGTAGGTGCAGATGAAGATTGCTTCTACCCATGTGCAGAGGTACTAGGTTGTCAGGAGGTGACTGGCTGATCTTTATAAACATGATCTTTATAAACACTGATTTAAAGAGAATGAAGGGTATCACCAGTGAAGATAAAATATTAAAACTTCAATCTACACTGCAGATTAAATATGTTACTAAAAACAGAGTTTAGAGAAGGTATTTATTTATGTAGTATAGTAGAACTGTTATCAGTCAAGCTTTATCTTAATTTACTTAGCACCTTCATCAGTACTAAATATTTTAACCTCCTGGATGACAGTCTAGCTTTGATTAAATAAACAGTAAACTTCAAAATTCATTTCCACGCAGCTGGTATTTTAGCTTGCTGATGACACTAGAGATACAGTTTTTCTTTTTTGTCTTCCAACTTGTGAAATTAGGACACTGATGTTCATCTTTAAAGTTTTTTTTTCTGCACCAGGGAGAGAGCATTGAGAAAGCTGAGTATTAGTGTTAGGATTTCACTGTAGACAAATCTTATTCTGTAGGATTAGTATACACAAATAGTTGAGATCCTGAAATATGAAGTGTTTTTAAAGGAATCTGATATTCATTGGTATAAAGAAATCTGACCAACATGCTAGAAAGATCATTTTATAGGTAATTAAAACTTTTTTCCAATTGCAGTGTTTTCTTGGTTGGGATTTATATTTTATTGCTTCCAATAGACATTACTTTTCAAAAAGCATTAATTTACCCAAGGTATCGCAAACAAATTAAACAAGTCACTGCAAAACCCATTTTTCTGTTTATAACAGATAATCAACAAATGTTTAACAGACTTTTTTTTTTTTTTTTTTTTTTAGGGAATTTCATAATGTCTAATGTTTTGCAATTTGTGGTTTTAGTTTTAAAGACTGATTGCAGCTTTGTGGACGCATAACATTCAACATGAAACTTTAGCTTGCTCTGGTAAATTGACACAGATGAATTTAAATTTATATTATTAAGGTTTTTGTGTCAGTCAAAACTGAAGCCTGGTTTATAATTTAATTTGCACTACCAGGGCATTGGAAATTGTCAGTATTTATCAATACTGACCTGTTACTGTGTGACCCAGCAACTTAAGCAGGTAACTATGTCATTGAGGAATCTGCAGCACATACCTCAATGAATACTGGAAGCAGGATATAGATATAGAATACATGACTGGCTTTCAGAATTTGGATTGAATGGAAACAGCAGAAAAAAAATGAAATAATGCCATATGGAATTATAGTCATGATGGAGATTCTTAGCTAAATTAAAGTATAAGGTGAATTGTTCTTCACATGGCAATCATATCTGCTGGCAGTTACATAAATTTGGATAAAGTATCTCAGATTAACTTTTGCTGGCTTGCAAAACAATGAATGTTTCTGCACTCAAACTGTTCAAAATTGCTCTAGTGATTCATTCCTTGTAATCAACAGAGGCCATGAGTGTGATTTTGACTTCCTATGTGCTTTGTATAGTTTTTTAAAACTACGAATACAAAGTGAGTAGAATTGTATGATTCTGATTTGTCAACATTTTTCATTTGCGTAGTTTGAATACCCAAGTGCTGATGCTTAATGAGTAAATATTTCAAGTAGTGTCTAATCATTACAGTAGTGTCACTAGATCCAGCAACTCAAGTGTTAACAAGACCCTGGTACTACAAGATCAAGCAGTTAAAAAAGTTTGGGGATCATGACTTGCTTTTTTAAACAAAAACACAGAAAGAGAAGAAAGAAGTCAAGTATCTGAAAAACATTAAGCATGTTTCTTTTTATTAGTATTTTGACAACTTCCCTATTTCTTTCCCCTTAGAGTAAAGGTGTTTTCATAAATAAAAAACCCACTGTGGTTACAAAAAATGATTAAAGATGCTATCGAGTGAATAAAACATCACAACAGATTTGCAGTCTGTGAAGTGGCAAAATAATACTGGAGAACTTCTATTTAGGACTCTGCTCCTGGCTTAATCTCTGGTTGCAGAACAGCAGTTCACTCCACCACGGTCTGTGGTGATTCTTTTTCAATCAGGGACAAAAGAAAAAAGAAAAAAGAAAAAAGAAAAAAGAAAAAGAAAAAAGATTGATCTTGGGTAAGCAATGGCTGAGCTATCTTAAGGACCTGAGACCGCAGGAGACAGAGGAGGTTATAGCTCCCATTACACAGGTCTTTTCTTGGTGTACTATCCCTATTGCATCACTGGCAGATGGAAGACACTAGAAGAGGTGATAAATCACCACTTATATGACATTTTTGATTAAATTGTTGTAGTAATTGTTTTTTTTTTTTTACTAGATGTGGTCTCAGATTAGTCTTGGAGCTGTATCAGAATATATATAATAAAAAGGTAAGTATGCATTTTTTTCTTTTTGCCTTAAATTTTGGCTAAAGATGTCCTAAGACATCTATGAAATAGGTGAGAAAGAACTCTTGCAGACTGCACAACATTATCCATTCTTTCTTTATTGGCAGTTACTGAAACATACTGACAGAAAAGCAATAATACTCAGGATATTATATTGGAAACTTCACAAGTTATGTAGCTACATGATATCCTTACAAGTAGATGCAGTGCTGAAATTCTGTACCACAATTGTGAAGAACCTGAGAGTATGTTCTGCTATAGTTACACATTAATGTGTTGGCAAAGATTAGTCTCGTTATCCCACAGGAGGATATTTGCCAGCTGGGTGAATCTGTTGCTTCTTTTTTCCTGTGGTGTGAACATATATCCAACAGTTTTCAGAACTGAATACAAGGGATATTTTTTCCCTTAATGTTCCCACATTTTATGAGTCACAACTACTCCTGCACTGAGCAAAAAACCCTCTTATTTTCAGAGAAAACTCCTTGTACATGTATTGATAAGATGTAATGATTATGTAGTCAGTAGTTTTATTTCACTATTCTTCATGAATAGTTTAAGGATGATCTGTAGTTTCTTATATATAAGGCTTAGACAGAAATGACTGAAGACAGATTTTGAGTGCAGTATAAAATCTGAGTAGCAGAGAGTGAAGTCACTAGCAATAGAAGAAGCGTTAGAGTTGGAGACATCACGCAGGAATTGTTGATCATCAAAAAGATGTTATTTCACAGGCTTGCTTCCTGGAGGAGAAAGCATTTGAAGCTGCAGGTGTTGTAATTTTACTTTCAAATGAAAGAGAGAGCAGTGTACTCTCTCAGTCCATTAGGCAGGTGTTTGTGGAGGGACATGTTTAACTGTCATCACAGGTTGCCACTCAAAACACAGTACAAAGAAGCAGAACTGCAATCTTTTTCTTTCTTTCTTTCTTTCTTTCTTTCTTTCTTTCTTTCTCTCTCTTGGTCTCTCTCTTGCTCTCTCTTGCTCTCTCCTTCTCTCCCCTCTCTCTTTCTTTCTCTTTCTCTTTCTCTTTCTCTTTCTCTTTCTCTTCTCTTTCTTTCTTTCTCTTTCTCTCCCTTTCTTTCTCTCTCAAGTCAAAAGTCTTCAGCAGTGAAGAATTATGTGACATATAAACTGTTTAAATGAAAGCTGGCCTTTTTGACATGCAGTGTTGCATGTTTAATTACATAAAGAGAGAATGTATTTTAAATTACCTCGAATATTTTTGTCCTGTGTTTGTTTATTTACCTTTCAAAACTGTTGAATTCTAACATGAATATCTGTATATTTATTTTCTCAGGAGTTTTATTTCTGTTAAAATATTTTCTGTTAAAATAGTACTAGTTTGACTTAAAAAATCCTGTGTTAGGATCTGAATGGAATGGGAAGTATTCTTTGGTGTTTGCAGTAACTTTTACATCCATAATGTGAATTATGCAAAGTTGCATAATTAGTTGGCAGGGGTATTTTTGCTGTTATAAGATTGCAATTTTTTTTTTTTTTTTTAATTCGTTAGTAAATTTGTGTTCCTGTCAATCAGCGACAATGGACTATTTACTCAGGGAATATGTTTTGCTAGCAACTCTGCATGAGAATTGAAGTTCATTGATAGAGTATTTAAATGCCAGATGTACCATGAAGTACTCACATATTTTAAATAGAGTGATCAACCTCTTCTGTGACAGCAGAGACAGATCTTTTCTATTCTTAGCTAGTGTGATGATATCCATGCCACTCAGCACTTACTTCTGTATTAATGTTCTTCTGCCTGACAAAAGCAGCACATTGCATAGTTTTTTTTTTTTTTCAAGTCCCTGTTCACCTGAAATAGCTTGCTTTCTATTTATCTCTGTCTCAACTTAGAATGTGATTCATAGGTCTACAGTGAAAAATTATCAGCCCTTTAAAGCACACGGAAGCAAGAACTAATCATGAGGGATCTACATTCTTTGGCTCTTAGACTGTGAGCTCCCCAGAGCAAGAATTATCTCTGTATCTTGCACAGCATCAGCCACATTGTCAGCACCTAATTAGAAAGCAAGAGGATGGAGGCAAGTGAAGCTGCCTTTTTCACGCCTCTACTGTGACTATTGACCTGTTAAATGCTGCTTTTCTTACTTTATCTCTTATGTGATGAACTAAGGATTTCAGTATAAAAGGCTAGGGAAAAAAAAAACAAAACAAAACAAAACAAACCAGCCCTGTTAGGAGTAGAGCAGATATCTCCTTTTCTGAAGGAAAAGCTTAGATCAAAAGGAATTACAGAATTGTGGAAAACTCAGGCTGGAAGAGACATTCCAAATTCATTCATGTCATCCATCTCTGTATTCTGAGGCAGGATAAGCATTTCTGTGTCATCCCTGACTGATTCCCATGTTGGAAATGCATGCATAATACTTTTGTGTAGTAGTTCTAGCACTTAACCAGCCTTACAAGGAGATTTTTTTTCCCCATTATATCTATCCTAAATATCTCTTGTTTAATACTGAGTTTATTCGTTGTAGTCCTTCCTTTGAAAAAAGAGGAAGCTTCTCATGCTGTCAGCCTTCAGTCATCTCTCTGTACTAAACAAACACAGTTCTTTTAACTTTTATTCTTAGTTCATTATTCTGCATGTCATCATTTTTATTCTCATCAAAATTTTCTCCAGTTTGTATATAACCTTATTAATATAAGATACATAGAAGGAAACACAAGATTCCCTCTAAGGTCTTACCGTTGTTAAATAATGCAGAATGATGCCTCCTTTGTCTTGTATATGACTCTCTGTTGACATACCTCAGAAAATTTGTCTTTTAGAAACAGACAATATGATAACATTTTCGACTCTATTTGGCTAGCAATCAGAGCACTGAGATCCTTTTATTCAGCATTGGGGATTTTTTTACATTTTTCCCTCTTCTTTCTACTCCTTACCATTTTGAATGTTCAGTTAGTTACTAGGAATAACGATGTTGTTATGTACTCTTGGTTACTTTGTTTCCATCAGAATATGCTATGTTAAGGAAAAAAATGCAATATTCAGTACCCATGAGGACTGCTGTGTTTTTACCAACATAAGAAAATTATAAAGGTTATTTTATATGTTCCCTATGAGCATTGTTTTTATGAACATTCATTGCACATCAGCTGGATACTATAGCTATTAACTGACTTGTGCAGCAATTTGGGGATTGTTCTCATCAGTTCATCTGCTGACCCAAACTTGTTTGGGGAGTTTTGCTGCTCCTCAGAGCAGACACTAGGATGCTGCAGAGAGGCTGTCAAGGCTTGCCCAGTTCTCAGACTTCTAACGCCTGATGTTTTTCCTCACATGCACCAAAGACAAGTCCAGGAGAGACCTGGAGCACATGAGGCATGACTACATGGTGCTGGAGGTGGTGATCAATGACATGGTCAGCTTAGGTGGCATCTTCTTGATCCTGTTGAAGAAGGGAAAATCCCTGGGAAGAGGGAGGGGATTCCATGGGTCAAGAGCCAGTTGCACGGCTGGTGTCAACAACAAGGTGTTACCTTTATCACCATGCACCCTTTTTGATGATCAAGGACTGCTAGGAAGAGACAGGATCCATCTGAGCATGTGTGGAAAAAGGATCCTTGCCAACAGGCTCATGTGGGAAGCTTTAACAGGAAAGTGAGATGACAACCCACAAGTGAGCAAGGCAGTGGATTGGTCTGATGAAAAAATGGTGTGGGATTATACGGACAGGAAACATCTTGAAAACAACAAATCAGGGCACTTGGTGACCACCCCAAGTATGTCCATACAAATAAGGAAATGCTGAGCAGAAACATTGTGGGGAAGCTCTCATACTTCTTCTGGGGAATCGGCATGACCAGATGACCATGTGAAGTGTCTGTACATTGGAGAAGATAGCATATGCAACAAAAAAGGAATTAGAGCTCTGTGTGCAGTTGCAGGGCTACGACCTCATTGGGATCACAGAGACATGATGGGATGGCTCCCATGACTGGAGTGCTGCAATGGCTGGGTACAGGCTCCTTAGGAAGGACAGGCTGGGAAGGTAGGGAAGAAGAGTTGCCCTTTATGTGAGAGAGCAGTGAGAATGTGACAAGTTCTGCCTAGGGATGGATGGCGAGCCAGCTGAGAGCTCATGGGTCAGTATTAGCAGGCAGATCAACATAGGTGATGTGGTCGGTGTCTGCCGCTGACTGCCCGATCAGGGTGATCAGATCTGGTATAGACGAGGCCTCCCTCAGACAACTGGAAGAAGCTTCACATTCTGTGGTCCTCATGAGAGAGTTCAACCACCTGGTAGCTGTAGAGGAACAACACAACAGGGCACAATCAATCTGGTAGGTTTCTGGAGTGCATTGACGAAAGCTTTCTCACTCAGGTGATTAAGTAGCTGAAGAGAGGAGGCACTGTGCTCGACCTCAGACTTACAGAGAAGGAAGAACATGTCGGGGTTGTGGAGATCAGGGGCAACCTTGGCTGCATGGTAAAGTTCATGACTCCGAGAGAAAGGGATGAAAGAAAAAAGCAGGGTCACAACCCTGGGCTACAGAAGAGCAGACTTTGGCCTGTTCATAGATCTTCTTGGAATAATCCCAAGGGGGATGGTGAAAAGATTGTCAAGGAAAACGTCCTCCAGTGGTCCATCCAGACAGGCAGGAAATCAAGCAAAAAATGCCAGAAGGCCTGCATGGATGAACAAGAATCTCCTGACTAAACTCAAACATAAAGAGGAAACATAGACACAATGGAAGCAGGGACAGTTGACCCAGAAGGAACCTTGAAACACTGTCCAAGCATCAATGTGTGCAGTTAGGAAAGCTAAAATTGACCTGGAGTTGAATCTACTGTGTCAAGAATTTTTTTTTTTTCCTTGGGGGGGGGGGCAACTATTCCCCTCCCTTTATAAGCCAAAAATGCTTCATCTTCTCAGCTACTGCTCCTTAACTCTATGCCACTGCAGCTACCACTGGGAAATTAATCTTAACTAAGTATGGTATTATCCATAGTATCAAACATAACTGCTGTGACACCCAGTAGTTAAATCCAGATACAAGAGTTTTATAGCTCTGTTTTTTGTTTCTCAGAGTGCAAATGTGATGGATGAAATTTTGAGATAATGGAATTTGGAAATCATTACAGGATGCAATTGCAGGGGAAAATGGAAAGTGACAGCGACAGCTTTAAAATATTCAAAATCAAGGAAATGATAGTATTAATTTATCTAGGACAGACTGAATAATATTGTGTTTGGGGAAATACATGCTAGGTTGTGGAATGAACAGAGGAAGGTGAAAAGCAGAGGTAAAAGGAATTACAGATTTGGATAGTTAAACTTCAAAATACTATAAAGGAAATCACTAAGAGGTGATTAATATTTTAAGTTCTGAAATTTTCCCATCTGCAGAACCTCTTTCTGCTGCTTATATTTCTAATGATGAACCTTTCTTTCAGAAGGCCTGTCAGACAGGTACATAATTTATAGCTTAATAAGGACAAAAAGAAATGGGAAGGAAACAGTCAGTAAAAAATACTGATGATATATTGATTACTTCCATTTTCTTACCTGGTACCCAGCTTCATAACAAATTTATTATGAAATAAACGGTATCTTTCCTTCTTCTCCAATATATATGCAGTCCATAATACAATCCATTAAAAGTGATAAATAAGATCTGAGATGCAGGGCAGCAATTCCCCGCAGTACATCCACATGCTGCACTCCTGGGCGTTATGACACTTCTGGGGCTGGGCAGCACGGGTGTGTACCCTGTCCATCACCTTGGCACCCTTGGCTTTCCCTCCTGAGAAACATTGGTTCAATAGTTGTCCTTAGGAGCCAGTTTGATTTTTCACAGCTTTTTCCTTCCCCTCTCCCCTGCATTTTTTCTTCTGTGTGGTTTAAAACACTATATCCTCTGCTCTGTCTAAGTCCAGCCCTCAGGAGCCTCATGGAAGATATGAGCAGGTAGGCACAAAAGCACATATATGCATACTGTGACATGCAGTTTCTCATTATAGCATTTCTATTCATCCACTGTGAGACTATATGTATCATTAACAACAAGTGAAGGCTGAGCACAGTATCCTGTCTCACTACTTCTGTCTGCTCATTGAACCCCTATTGCTGGTAAATTCCTTTCATCCTGAACTGGTGATATTCCTGGAGAGGATGAAAATTTGAAATTCTGACCCCTTATATCTTCAAGACACTCCCGCAAGTGAATCCTGCCATAGTACATTACAAGCTTTTATCCGATGACCTCTTCCCCAACAACCAAATTCTCGTTGTTGGAAGTTCATGAATGTTTATGCCTGAAGAGAGGATGATTTTCTCACTCTTATTATCACTGTACTCTCTCTCTCTCTCTCTCCTTGGCTCCTCCCTTTCCTTGTATTCTGGGTAACTAAAGTTCAGCTTAAAAGAATAAAATAACAACAAAGAGTAGTGGTATACATGTAATGAAACTGGAGTTGGCAGGTGGATTACACTTGCATGCTAAGTGTTTATAATGTAATGCAGAATTAATAATTGGTACAGAAAGATTTACCAAATTGTCACAATATAATTTAATAGGGATGTTTTAAAGGTTTAGGAGTACAAATACTTTCATTTTATCATTCAAATAATTGTTATTGGAAAAAGATATCCTTTTCGAACACCACACTACTGCTGGTTTCTGAGTCTCTTTGTAGAAGTGGTGTCAGTAGCTTATTAGAAATTAAGATCTTTACTGTTTCAACTTAATAGCTATGCATCCATGTCTCCCTGTCTCATCCAAAAAAGGACAAAACCTGTGTTTTAGAAATTCAGCAAAATTGTGTGGTGTGTGCTAGTACAGTTGGAAGATAGCAGTTTGGGAGCTAAATATAATTTCATATTTAGTTTAATCAGGAAGGGTGAAAGGGTTACTCTTGAAATATTTTCTCATCTGAAAGTTGATTTTCTTGGTGAAAAGTCCCAGAAAAAAAGTTCATAAAATTTTAAGCCTCTTTTTCATCTGCAATTTATTTTGTCACTTCTTATTACAAGCAGCAGAAGAAGATTGTGTTTTTATGCAGAGCTTCAGCAAACCACGTGAGACCTGGGAACTTGTCTCTGCTGTAGAGCTAAGTTAGCTTTGCAGTTTTGAAAAGTCTGCTGAAGCCATTAGTCATTTCTGATGGAGAGCATTACTTCCTAAGGGTAGCTACTTTGAAGGTAGCTCTGTTACTGTCAGTCTGAGCCGTATGAGCTTGTTCTGACCTTGTGGTACCTGGGAGCACATGGAAAATGCCTGTGTGCTGGGATGGCTGAGGGTGGTGTTTGTTGTCTGTCGAGTGTGCGCTTGTCTGCAACAGCTGATGTAGCACTCTTTGTATGAAACCAGCTCTGGTAGTACTGAACCTCTGTTAAGCTTTAAGCCTCAACAGAGATGCAGAAACATGCAAAGCCAGAAGAGTGTCTCAACAGTTTATTTTACTGTGATGAATTTTACCTTTCTGAAGTTGCAGAACTGATATTGAAGTATGAATATTGTTTAATTTGTATATGGTTTTAAACCGGAAGAAATGCATGAGATTTATGTGTAGTGTAGAGTGAAACTCTGCACTTTGCATAAGATAATAAATCTGGGTTTGGTGAAATGTGTGGTGAACAGTAATTAAAATGTTATAGATAGATACTGAATTTAGAAATGAATAAACTAGCTGAAGACAAGTCCGTGTACCTAAGTAACTTTACCTTGAAGAAACAAAACCAGCTAAGCTTATCGGAATCTAAAAGAATGAAAAAAACAAATAAAGTGGACAGGACAGGAACCAAAAAGCAGAAAGTCTCTAACCATTATTTTATTTTCCCTCCAAAAAGAATTTCTTAGTTTCAAGAATTTCCCTCCTGCAGAATCTAATTCTAGTTGCTTGATCCTTTAAATCCTGAGAAGTTGGTTTTACACTCTTTTATACCTCTATATTTCTGAGATTTACTTTCCAAGAAAAATGTTGAAATGTTAAGCTTTTAAAAATAGGAAAACTTACATTTTTTTTATCCTTTATATGTCTCATGGCCTTAAAGCAGATTAAAAAAAAAAAAAAAAAAAAAGTAATTGCAAAATACAATGAGATAACATTATGCCAAAAGAGTTGTGGGGAGGATATCAAATACAGAGCACTTCTTTACTAAGCAGAGGCAAATGCACTTACTGTGAGTCCTGTCACCTCTTCCTACTTTCTGTCCAGGAGGCAAGATGATGTGGCTATCACAGGAGGCAGAGCAGGCAGCAATGGCAGTGGCCAAAATGAGCAGCGGGCAGCGGGGAGTCTATTTTTATTGGATTAAATTATGCACTTTTTTTAGCATTTCTGAAATGTTTACACATGGTGTGTCACCTTGAGTTGTGCCTGTGTGGGGGTGAAGGTTTGTGGGTGTGCCTTTTTCCCCATGGAAGTATTTCTCAGAACGGCAGGTTCTCATCCCACACGTACTAGGCTGAAAGCAAAGAAGCTGTGTTCAGAAAGCTAAATAAAAAAGTGGTTGAACGGAGGAGGGAAGTTGAAAGTACTGTACTGATGCTGGTGTCAAAATAAAATGGGACAATTGCTTAAAACAAAAGCCTGGAACACTTCAGTGTACTTGAAAGATTTAATTAGAACTATGTAGGCCTGATTCTCTACTGCTTGTGCCTTACATAGTCATGTAAATTGTGCAAGGTGTATTTATATATTGTAAGAAGGGGAGGAATTTACATCTTTCATCAAGAGTGAAAATACCTGAATGTTGCTAGATACTGTCAAGGAAAAAACACATGCAATGCAAAAAAATAAAATGTGTCATGATGTCTGTGTTTGAAAATGATTATGATAGAATTTACAGCGGCTGAGAATCTCAAAACTTTCTATTTTAATTTGTGTGTTTGTACATGGTTGTCACTATTAATGTATTATTTATCAGTTGCATACCATCAAATTATACAAATATATCAAGAATTGTAGCTGCACGGAAGTTGCAAGGCAACCTTAGCTTTGTAAGGTACCTGTTACAGTATACTATATGATGTGTTATGAGGAAACTGTGATCTATTGTTTGGCAAATATAATGTACAAAGCTAACTAATAAGTTTCAGACAGAAAGGATTTTCATTATTTTGGTGGAAAATGTTTTATCTCCTTGTTCACAGTTTGCCATATGTAGCATGTATATTTTTCTAGCAAATGTACAGCAGTGCAGCAGGGAAGAAGGCTATTTTTTATACAGTCCTGGTTGCTGCCCTTTGGGTCAGATGGGAATCTTCTAGAAGGTATCGTCATACACATAATTTCCCTAATAAGCATGTTAAGAAAGGAGAGACACCTGGAGCTCAGGATAGCAGTGGCATGAAATGAATCAGACAGCAGGGATGGAGCCAGGAGTAGACAGGGAGACTTCAAGGCTCCTAAGGAGGCCATAGGTAGCCATAGGGCTTGCTCATAGCAGAAGACAGCAAAGACTGAACAGTGAAGAAGACAAGATTTTTCGGGAAGGAATATGTGGTTTATTGTAAAGCAGGCAGTTGTTGGAAGTTAGTGGTCTGGAAAGTGGGATAGGAGGTAAGAGTCTGACCTGTAAGAATATGACAGGCAAGAGAGAGAGAATTGGTTTAAATTACCTTTTCATTTACCGCTCTTACTGAATCTGCAGATCTGTATCTGCAGGATATTAAAAAAAAACATTTACCTTTTCTATTGGAGCGACTTCCGAGGGACTGCACTCCAAGGAACATATTTTGCAAGTGTAGAGTCCCATCGTAGCAGTCAGATTTGAATAATACTTAGACTTCCATGAGTAAATTCTTTCTGGAACTAATGTGATAACTTAAATGATTATGCAGCCTTGGCAGTCATCTTCAGTAACAGAAATTTAGCTGTCTTTGGCAAGCTGTCCAAGCAGTTAATGAACTTCACTGTGTTGTACCTTCTGTTTAGTTTAGTGAATTTATCTCTCTTCTGCCCTTGTCTATCATTAACTTTCTGTCTCCTTGATTGCAGTCTACATGAATCTTCAAGTTCTTCATTAATTTATTTTAGGCAAACTCATTAGACACAGTTCCTTTTGCCTTTCAGCATTTCAATGTTTTAATCATACTTCTGGTCTCCAAAGGCATAGGGAATGTATTTTTTCTGTGCTGGGTTCCATTGATAAAAAATTGCAGGCTAGACTTTTTCATTCACTGTTTCACAGAGACTACGCAAGTCTCAGAAGTCACAGACTTCCACAGTGAAGTCTCCATGCCGGCGACATGAATGGAATCATTTACTCCTAGTTTTAGGGCAGTATACTTCCCCACATGAAATCCTACTATGTTATGCACCTAGTTTAGGAAGCGAACTAGGCCACCCTGTACTGATTTCTCCACTATGATTGTGACAATCCTGGCACTAGCAGCATCCAAAGCAATACAGTTTTCCAGCATTTTTTTTCCCTAGATTTTTTATAAAAATGTTATATCAAGGAGGATCTAAATCTAGCTCAGTCCTACAGCATATTCAGCTCCACCTGGAGTGCTACTGTAACCATCCCATCCTGTGAATCTGGCTACAGCTTCATTTTAAAACTTGTTTTTATAAACAGGTTTTGATGTATTTAATGACAGTCATTTTTCCTGTGCAATTTTAATTTTCTGTCTCTGCTTCCAGTTGTTGCCATAGATAGAAGTAAACATGTTAAAAATATATCATAGTGAGATTTTTTGACTTAAAAACATCCAATAAAAAAAGAAGCTCATTGAAGAGCTTGAAAGATCAGTCCCTTTACAAGTTAGGAAAAGCAGTCTGATCATTAATCTTTTTCAACATTAGTCTTCAAAAATATGACAGTGCTAGTCCTAGATTGTGAGGTATATGCATTACAAACTTGACTTTAGAACTCAAGTGACTATTGAATGCTATGAATATCAGAAACATTGACAATCTTTCTACCAATGATTTAAAAAATTTTTTTTCTTAATTTGTAAACAGTGAATTATGTTACTAAAAACAATAAATCAGAGCAGGGGGATTTCAGTCAAAATGATTCAAGATATAATATATCTATGTTTTATATGTGGTGGAAGTCTTGAATTTGTCTGTAAGTCTCCTTCCGTACCACAGCCTGACTATCATAGAGGTTTTTCCTAAGTAGAGCATATGAATGGATAAGAATTTTTTTATTTAAGTGGTGAGGTTTTTGAACGAGAGAACTGCAGTTTGTAGGCTGGAATATCTTTTAACATGATTTACTAATGCATGTCCTGAGGGTCATATCAAATGATTTTCATATTATAATTAGTATGAAAGTAGAGCAAGACTATCAGAAATTTAATTAGACTGGCCCCATAATTTATGCAGTAGACTATTTTGCTGAAACTGTTGATAAAATATTAATGAACTCAAAATGTATAGAAATAGCCTTCTTGCAATGTCATTGCAGCCTCACAGTTCCATAAAGACTGTTTTATCTAAATCTGCACAAAAGTATAGTCATAGATACGTATAAATTATCTTTTTCAGTATTTCAAATGATTTGAGTATCTCCCTGCTGTAAGTCAATTTCACTAATATTTGTCATACAGGAATTGCTGATGCTAAACTTCCCTGGAATAAATTATAAGCACCTTTTGGTGTGGTTTTTTTGTGTTTTACAACAGATGCTTTTGAAGTATCTCAGAAACAAAATAATCATGTGTTTACCAAGCCAGGAGGAAATGTCGCTTTTACTTGCCCTTAAAAAATCGAAGAATCAGTGCAGCAAGTGATGTGGGAAAGGATTAATGCAGATTGGGTAGATACTGTTGTTCTTTGCAGCCTGTCAGAAAAGCAAAGCTTTGGTTCAGATTTCAAAGAGTGTAGACTGGTGGATTGCTCTAATCAGACAAACCCCGTGATCGTCATTGAAAACATTACCGCCTCTGACTTTGCAACATACCACTGTGTAGCTACTGGAAGAAACAAAACCTATGTGATGAGTTTTACTGTGGCTGGTAAGTAAAGGAGGAAGTGGTGAATGTTTTTACAATAGGACCTTATGAGTTATTAATGCTTTTGACCATATAAAATAACTCTTCAGTAGCAAGTGAGGATTTATTTAAATACCACATTCCAATTAGCAGTGTGTGAACGATAGCAAAGTTAACAATTAATCTTGTTTCCACAGAAAGAATCTCATTTTAAGCTTGTCTGATCTCATTATAGGACTTCAGACCCGTTGGTGAGAAACTGGTTTGGTGTTAGGAAGGAGATGCTTTGGAAGAGGAGAAGGTAGCTGAGTTTGCAGGGAGAGGTGGGCATTCTCCCAGACAAACCACGAGGGGAATTCTACATTAGCAAAGTGCACCGCGGGATCCTGGGGGACACATCTATCTTCCAATGAAAGCAAAGAGCACACCCTCATTTGAAAATATAAAAATTTGTAAAATGGCCTCTACCTTAGTCATGTAAGGAGTTTCTTTAGGGAGAGCTTAGAAACTCTCTAGGTTTTGCTGTGACTGTTGTCACAGCTGGATTATAATGGGAGCTTAGGTCTCCATACGTAGACACTTAAGATTTCTCAAACTGTGAGCTGAATCCCACCTTTACTTCTACCTCCTGTTACGACTGAAAGAACCCTCCATTTTGGTTCTTCTTTATAGCATGCTTTTTTAAGATGGGGTTCTTGTACCACCCTAGTCCTTCTTCTCCTGTTGCAGCATTCAATGTCTTTTGAGGGTACTGCTTTTCTTCCTGGTAATAAATAAGTGTTAGTAGACCTCTCTGTGGCACTACTAAGGTCTGTGGCCTTGGGTGTGAAACTTCAGAATGTGCATGATCCGTGATGCTGTTATTGAGAAGTGGACAACACGCTCAGGAAAAAAATGCTGACCTGATTTACTCTGAATATTTGACCATAAAAGTCCATGAAATTGAGCAAAATGTGATGAAAAGAAAAGGGATATCAGGAGAAAAATTCCTCTCACCTCTGACAATTTTGAACATTCACATTTTAAAATGTTTACTATATTAACATAATCAAGCATATCTAAATTGTAGAGCAATAGGAATAGTTTTGTTTACTCTAAGTGCAGTGCTTCACATACCAAAATTAAAGAACATAATGAGTTACAAAAAAAATACAATGACTTTAGGAGTTGTCAGTCCTACATATACAAAGTATTTCTTCTCCAAAAAAAGAGTTTAATTTCCATGTTTCTTTTGCTCTTGAAACAAATCTAATTTATTGTTTTTAGTTCTAACCATGCTAGCATAATTATGCCTGTTTATTGCAGAAAAGAAGACCTGAAACCGTTGAAGATGCTAAAGTACAGTGTGACTCAGAAAACCCCCCATTGTCTCCCTTTTAAGCCCTCACTCCTTAATATGAAGCACATTTTGTTGAATTTTCATTAATTCCAAAGGAAGTGAAATGTCAAGGATTTCCAATTATTTATCTTCAATGTTTGGAACTGCTTCATAACACACAAGTAGTATTCCTAGTGAGATATGGAGAAACACTAGGGGGAAAGGAGTGACAGGCCAGGCATCAGCTCCCACCACACCCTTTGGCATAGCCAGTAAAGTCTCTCACGCACTCACGAGTGACTTACTCTGCTTTATGCAACAGCTGTGACTTGAACAAACCAAGCGGTGATAGAAACTTGCTGGTTTTTTGTGTATGTTCTATCAGTTCAATCACCTCATTTTATTTGGTTTAACATTACAGTCAAGCCACACTCTGGCTTGGAATTTCTACCAAACTCTTCCAATGTTTTTAGTCTGTTGGTGTGATCTTCTTGCCTTGTCCAGTTCCAGATATGTTTTGAAATACTGAGTCTAGGAGCTGGGAGAATAGCTAAACTTTAAACAGTAAGTAATAGGGAAAACTCTGCTTATGTTGAGAGAGAGCAGGAGGAAAGATAAGCTTCTTTTTTTTTTTCTTTTTTCTTTTTTTTTGGGAAGCTATCATTGAGAAGACACCAAGAGTTTTTAATGAGGAGGAATCTTGCATGAAAAGAGGTAGAAATAAGAGCACAGGATTACTTGTAAAACTGGTAATAGTTCCAAAACCGCTGATTCGGAGTTGGTACCATAGAAAGAAGCAACTTGCTTCTTATCTAAAGGTGAATATATTTTTGCAAGGAGAAACAGCATAGAATTCCTATGAAGAAAAAAGAGAGAGAGAGAGGGGAATAGGTGTTCAAGTGTCAGGAAAGCCTGTGATATTTTTGCAGTTGTATCAATAGAAGTCAGCATGTTGCATTTCACGTTTTTGAACAGCAGTGCAAATAAAACCATGAGAACCATTCAGTATTATTGTCTATTCTTTCCCACTAAATATTATGATAATTGTTTTTCAGTAACAGGAATTTATGAAATGGGTCTTCTGCAAACCTTTTTTGACCTCAAAATCTGAAATGCATAATACTGTAGCTTTTGTTGGATGACACTTACAGAAACAGGTTGCTGAATATTACATAACTATATCACAGAATCACAGAATCACA
>NW_010131253.1:0-9205 GCF_000699245.1 Pterocles gutturalis
GGCCGACGGCGCCCAGAGCCCTGCGGAGACCTCGGCAGCCTCCGGAGCCTGATCCCACAAGCGGGGGCTGGCGCCACGGAGCGCCCGGGGAGGCGGGGGGAGAGGCGCGGATCAGGCCCTGGGGCTGCCCTGCGGGAGACTCATGGATTTACCTGTCCGCTAAAAATAACTGGGAAGTGGTGCGTGCGGAGAGCTCACGTTAGTGCCCGCTGCAGAGAGGTGACTACGCAGCGGCAGCACAGCCTAAGTGTAATGCCTGACAGCAGAGTGAAGTTGCAAGAAAAGTACTCAGAAGTTGGGGGATGGATGAATTTTGTCAGTACAGCTCCTATGTGATCTATGAACCAGTCTTTAATCATACTTCTTGGGTTTTCTTTGGAGGACTCCTGCCACATCCACTGCAGTGAAGCGGCCAAACTTAGTCAGCACCAGGGAACGTGTGCCTCCATCGGAGACTTCTGCTGTTATGTTGAGTTTGTCTCCTTCCATTTTTCTAATAACGTTTGAACCTGGTTTTTGTTTTTAGACAGATCTGACAGTAGGGGAGTTGTTTCAGAGCTATCTGTGTTCTACACCTTTCACGAAAGCAGAGTAGAGACCAGATAGTTCATGGATAGCCTTTCTGTATGAATGTGTCCATGATGGGAAAGGCTGCTTACCATCAAAGGAATCACAGGGACAGGAAGCCTTATAGAATTCCTCACTGTGGGAAAATAATCAATAGAGACTTCTATATTCTTAAATCCCAAAGCTGAAGAGCCATGAGCCAGATACTTGAAAGGACAAGAGGCCTCCTTAATTCCTTTCATCAAAGCACTACTTCTTTACTATATAAAAATTAACATTTTTAGAGTGTGTGCAGTATTATGCACATAGGAATTTATGAGAGAAATTTTAAGGTGCCATATAGTCTTTATTAATTCCTTTCATTGCTGACTGCTCTGTCCCTTCATAACCTTTCCTCCTCCCCTAGTTGAGACCCTATAAAAATACAAAATGAGCTTCCTAATTTTATAATCCCATTTTACTAATTGGGGTTGGAAGCACTAGCAGAATAGAGCCTCAGTTGTAAAAACTTCCATATCTTTTAGGCGTGAATCACTACATGAGCAGCATTTGTGCAAAGCTTGAGCAAAGCTCTCATTGATTTTAATTGTGCCTGTGAGTACCTAGCACCCGCTGCCTTTAGGCTGTATGTCTGGCTGGATGGCAGGTCACATGCAGCAGCATGACAGTCTAATCCTCTGATCATGCAGAAGCTTGACCAGAGTGCACCATGAAAAAAGGCTGGAAGCCTCTCAGTCGAAACCCGGGTACAAAAAAGGGGATGGTGCACACTCACACCTCTCCTCCCAGACAGAGCTGGCATGGTGCATCTGAGGCCTGATGCAGGGAGCTGAGAAGTGCTTAGACACAATCTTAGAAGCCAGAAAAGAGAATAACTTCAGCGATCAGTTCATATGTCACCTTCCTCTCCCAGTAGTGCTGTCTGAAAACAAAACCACTGCTGCCCACCTTGTCTGCTTCTCAATATCTGTGTGCCAAAGTCACTGTTCCTTAACCTCTGAAGACCTGAAATTCCCTGCGAGCACTCCCTCCTCTGTCACTCAGCTGAGTCCATCTGGAATGAAGCATTGTACAGACTTTGGCCTTCTGTATTAATTAATTGTTTAGGTTTACTGGTCTGAGAAACTCCCCCAAACTAGTATCTGTTTCGTTTAGATGATCCTGAATGACAGCCCTTTGCTGCAGAAAGGATGCCGATTTAAACCAGTGAAAGTCACAACCAACCTCCAAGGCCTGTAAAGGTAGGCAGTGCCCAAACAAATGGAGAGTTTAGCCCTTAGTAAATGACAATCTACATGTCAAATAGACATTCATTGTGTGGGAAAACTTAGGCATGAGGTGATTGTCATCCAGTATCATGCAGCCTAGCCACACTTTTCCTTTCCCTTTATTTTCCCTCCTCATGTTCTTCTTTCTCCATCTCAACATGCCTTGGCTTTTGCCCCTCTTTTTTCCAAACATTTGCTTTTTTCTAGGAAGCCTTCCAGATGAGATGTTGAAGTTCTGAGTGAATGTGGGTATATGCTCCCTCTCCCCCAAAATAAATTTGAAATAACTAAGGGGAGGTATTATGTATTGACAATATCTGTATATATATTAGAAGATACATTAAGTGTGATCATCTCCAGCGGTACCTGGTATGAGGCTAAGTTGTGCTTAATGCCAAAAGACATCATCTATACTACACTATCTTTTTAACAGATTGAGATTAGATTGGTTTCAGACTTTCTCCTTGCCTTTCAACATAGTTTTTAAGGTCATTTGAGATATTGTGTGTATAAGTCTGAAAACTATTTTTAAATTACTATGTGAGAAATGTGAAAGTCGTGTGAACAGACACCCTTTCAGAGCATCTTCAACTTTAGATCACACTAGGTAATTGTTTATAGAATAAGTCTTATTTTTCATTGTAATATAATGGACCAGAAGAATAAAAAAGTAGAATGGACCTCTAACTTCAGAACTGATAAATTCAGACTTTTATATTCCTGGAAGCTTCTAATGACAAAAAGAAAAAAAGATGCTCTAGTGATTAAGGCTCCAAATTAAGACTGTAATTTGTTTTATAAAATATTTCTTATATTGTGAAAGTCCTTACTACACCCACATAAAGTCCAGATCCTGCTGGGCTGGACACTGTGGACCCCCCTACAAAAGGAGATCCTCCTGCTGTTGGGCAGAGCTCAGCCATGGAGGGCTTGCAGAACCTAAGGTACACGCTCCTTCTTTTCGTCTGTTTTCTTTTCTTTACAATTGGGCTTTTAATACTATTGTACCCATGAGGAGGTGTTTTGGTGGCTAATTATGTACATGTGCAAATAACAAGTGACACACAAAAAAATCAGCAGATACATAAATGATAACTTAAGAAAATAAACAAGCACATTTAAGTAGCAGAAGAGAGACCACCACTATAAGAATTAAAGAACTTACCTCTCTGGGGAACTGCTTTTTGACCTCTCTGAGTGCTTAACTGAGCACAGCCTGGAGCAAATATGAGGAACTCCTCCCCTTTTGGTGTTTGTTACAGAGAAACAATACTTCCTGTAACACCTGAGTAAATATCCTCTAGGAAAACTAACACATAGTTACAGCTGGCTTATTATTCCTTTGCTCATAAATACCATCTACCATAATGAATTGCCCAAAAGCATGAGTTATTTATTGAATGCATAGATTTCTCTGAAGCAACCCCAAGCCTTGTAAGGTATTTTCTTTAGTTGATCAAAAGAGCTCCATAACCCCATTTGAAGATCTTAGATGCGTGATCCTTGTAATCACATTTAAGGGGGTGGTTAACTCAGGAGATTGTTAATAGGATACAAAACCTTTCACATCCAGCCCAGATCAGTGCAGATGAAAAGTTGTGACTATTTAACAGCTCTTTAATGTCCTGTGACCTAACCCAGTTCCTAAAGGAGAAATCACTTTGTATCACTTTAACTCTACAGAAGGTGGTTTTCAGGCTTTTTTAGCTGCACGTGTAATACAGAACATTTGACACACAGGAACATAATTTAAAAGGTCTGTGGTAATTAATGAATCCAATTAAAACTTAAATCAAAAGAATTTTCAAAATTCCCACTCCAAAACTATCTCCACAGTCTCAACAAGCCCATAAGCATGGGTGAGGGTAATAATAATCAAAAAGCAGGAATTGCTGGAAAGTAGAAGTGATGTAGAAAACTGACAGTTCTTCACCAAAATATCATTGTATCAGCCCCTGTCATTAGACCTAGGAGCTGCACATCTAGCACAGAAGTGTTCCCTCTGAATGGTGGTAGCCTAACTCACTTATTGATTCATACCCATTCAGGGAAAAACAAAATACAAGCAAATGTATGCAAGGCATTGTGTTGAAATGTCACAGCTGTTTCTACTTCACAGGGTCTGGGGTAGCAAAGTTTTAGGGTTTTGCAGGTATTGTTTTCCATCTTAGAAAGTCCCAAGTCAGACCCAATTCAAACTCATGCCTCAAACTCAATTTTTAAAAAAATGCTCTTAATTTTTTTTAATAAAATATCAGGAAAAGAGTTATTGAAAATACAGAATATAAAACCCTCTCCAGTTGTTTAAAAAATGACAGGAGAGAAGGTCAGGGGCCGAGTGATGAAGGTTTATGCTACAAAATGGCTTCTAGTGTCAGCAGTTACTTAGAGAATACACTTATCCCTTCCTTGGAACACACTGATCACCAAAATAACCTTAAAGGATTTTGCTTACGTGCAGTGATGTGAACTAGTAAGAAGGCAGCTGGACATCTGAGGATTGCTACATACCTGGCTGTAACGTGAAATGCCAGTATTGAAAACATGCAGGTAAAGATTTGGGGTTGTAATATTGCCATTTTCAAGTGTGCATGACAGATCCCTCATGGTCATGAAGCTGTCTTGAAAATTGGGGGATTAAAAAACTAAATTAAGCAATAAAGACGAGTCGTGGTAATATTGGTCACGTGGGTCATGTTGTTTATACAGCAGTTCCCCTATGAACTGCTTAGATATTTCAGGTGTGGAACTTTATATAGTTTCACAAAATATTTTTTGATCAGTTGGGTGTCTCATTTATATCCTGGAGCAGCAGCGCCTATGTTATGCACAATCCAAGTGAAAAAAATATATATAAACTGTGTATTTCTTTACAGCTGTACTCCTCCATAGCCCCTGAAGGTTTAGAAAATCAGCAGTCTGGCACTAAGAAAAATATCCCTTAACAAATATCACCATTAACATTACTAAACACAAATATACTTTGTTATATAAATAGGACTGTGAACTAATGAAGTATAAACAGCATCGATATATTGATAATTCAAATAGTTAAACTGATGTCTGGAATATACATCTAGTTATCATCTGTCCTGTTCTGCTGTGTACTTACAGAAGAGTTGAAGAGACAAACCCAGCAGAATCCAAAACCCAGCAGCTGTTCAGTGTAGAGGCTCCTACGTAATATATACCTGTACAGCATCTAGCATCCAGTCTCGAGTTCATTGCCTTCCAGGTGCTGCCATTTAACCATGTTTATTAATAGGGTGAATTAGGTCTTTTCATATCAGGTGACAAAAGAAGGCTCAGTGATGAGCAAGTGTGTTTTCTGCCTCTGAAGGGGTCAAAGTGCACAAATGGAACTGTCTGCCAGGAATGATAGATGGCATTTTGTATGAGTGAAAAGGAGAGGGAATCAGTTTTGTTCGGTAGCCAGAGCACATACATTTCTGTACAGAAAGTTGCACATGGGATCTGCCCGACCAGTAGGTCTCCAAGTCACTTGCTCAATTTTCTTCTACCTGACATAATTTTTTCAGTCAGCCTTGGCTAGTGACAGAAGATTCTCCATGTTCATGCCCACAAACACCCATCACAATTCTTCAAAGTTAAATTTCAGGTACTAAAGACATTATGGTTTACATAAAACCAACTTCTCTTAAGACTCAATCAGTTCCAGTAGCCTTGGCAAGAGTCACAGGGCACCAGCTTCTTAATCTGTGGATTAACTGGACATTGAGGTTACCATTTGGAAAAATTAAGCTTCTAATCCTCATAATATGTAAGGACTGTAAAATTTAATTTAAATATTCAGGATTGAGATGGAAAAGAATGATAACCTCAGAAATTTAATTTGTTTTATTTTGCTATGCTTTCTTTTTTTAATACCATATTTTTACAGCAAATACCATGATTTTGAAGGGATATGACTTGTGAGGTTTGCAAATTTGAGGCTGGAAATTACTGTTCTTGAATAATTTCAAGTTTGGAATATCACATAATATGCAGAATAGTTCCAACTGATACACAGAATATCTCAAACATTCTTTGTTCTGCTATTTTTTTCCTCTTTTACACTATTTCAGACATACCAGGAGCTTGCTGTCAGTCTAGATTGTCCTCCCCTCGGAGCCAGAGGTAACAAACACATTGCCAGACTTCACACACTTCATTAGTCACAAACAGTTGAAAAATAACAAATAAATAAATCCCAGAAAATTTTCTTTCTCTTTCAGGCACAATAAAAAAGAGACAGGCTGTTTGTATCATACTAGCACCAAATGAAGAATGACAGCACAATCTGAGAAGAACCTGAAAAGTTTGTTTTGAAGTTTTTCTCCATTATTCTGCTGGTACTGTTACGAATTCCTCAGCCTGCTAATCCAGAGGCACGCCACAAATGAGTCTTATAAACAGTTTCCTATTTGTGAGCCTGTCATTATCTCTGAGGATGTTCCAAAGATAGCCCTCAGAGGATTTGGATTTGTCGTCTTCTTTTTCATTTTAATCCAGTTAGGGAGTATAGCAAACAGTGACACAAACAGGATCACATGGTGAAGGAGCCCATGCCTGGTTATGTGAGTGGCACGCAGACATGCTCAGCTCCGGTTTCCTGCTCTGCAGTTTGCAGTCTTCCAGACTGCTCCTCCTCCTCCTTTTTGGTTGATTGTAAACACATTTGAAAAAAGATGTATCTTTTGGAAAATGTACAGATTAAAAAAAAAAAAAAAAGAAAAATAAGAAAGAAGGAGGAGAGAAGCTGTGTGCCATCCTGATTTTTAGCGTCTTCTCTGTCTTTATTACCATGCTTGTGTCTCAGTGCTCTACCAGTTAACCACATGTGGCATTTCCAACACTTCATTCTCCTGAATGACGGGATGGCCTTGTCATCTTGGCAGCTAGCAGGAGTGGAGGCAATTCTTCTCCACTCCCACAGAGTACTGCCAGCATTTCTGGAGTGATAGGTTCTTTAGAGCCAAATTGTCATTAGGACTTTCCAGGTAACAAGTGTTCTTTGAAATAAAACCACTGATTTTTAAACACTGAGAGTAATTTAAACACTGAACTGAAGTTTGAAAGGCACCAGTGACTTATCCATCTCAGAATACTGTCAAATCAAGGCAAAGAATTTAAAACAATGAGAGGCTGTTAAAACTTCAATAATTGTGTGTTCCTGGCAGTATTAATTGTATATTGATTATAGCAGCTGGTGTGCTAAATGGTCCCAATTGCTCTCTCCATGACCATCTCTCTCCATTATTTATAACTCCTCCAATTTCCCCCATTAGCCGCAAACTTTATCAGAAAATGTTTTTTCTTCCAAGCTATTATCAGGAAAAAATTCTTTAGGACCAAGACTGATTGATATGGACTCCATTAGAAACATACCTGGTTTAGGATGGTTTTTCATTTCATGTTAGATTTTGAGACCTACAAGTAGCCAGTTTCTAATCTGTTCAATAGTGACAGACTGATTTGATAGATTCTTAGGGCTAATATAAGTTATCTAGAATGACTGACTTTGGTATTTCTTAGAAGCTGCTATAGTTAGCACAGGTCCAGATTTAAGAAGATGCTTGATAATATATTCTGTCAAAAACACTCGTTAGACAAACAAGATAAACTTCATAACCCCTCCATGTTTTTCCAGCTAGAGTCTGAGTTCTCAAATGCATCTTATCTGTGCTATTTTATAGTTGTTATTATAAAAAATTGAAATAAATGTCACAGAATTATAAGTTCATATATAATTTCTACATCAGGTAGTACTGTTTCTGTTGCTTATATAAAAGTATGCCTCAGCTGGTATCTGACATGGTTCAGTGTGATCTATAAGTCACAACAACATGGCAATTGTCCAGAGTAAAGAAAATTACTGAATAAGCTCCGAAGTTTTCAGTAAACAAGATTTAAATTAAATCAAAAAGCCAACATTCAAAAACCCAAAGCCAACAGTCAAAAAAGCTTGTTTTCTCCATTATGTTATCTAGACAGCAAAGAAGATTGTACTCTGTGTGTGTTTGTTAAATAATATACCTTTGCAAAGCTAAGGTAAACTTATCTGTCTGTTCTTTAAAACATTTAAGTTGCAATTAGTGTAATGGTCCAGCAGTTACTGTGTCTAGCTGCTCTTCAGTGCCAAAATTAGATCTTTAGTTTGCCTCTTAAAATTGTCTTTTAAAAAGGATTCCTAAGCAAAACTGCAGAGGAGCCATAATGGATCTAACCATGTAGAAGTTTCCAGTCCTGGAGCTGAAAATGGTCTTTGTGAAGGTGCTCTAAGGTACAGATTGAGTGGCATAAACTTTGCTCCTCAAACTCAGCAGCCTTTGCAGCTGCTAATGCTGAACTGTCTCTGAGGAATGGATCATGCAAAATTAAATTTAATTTCAGTCCACCCTAAATTATGAGCATCATGTAGGTGACAGGTTTTCTCTTACAGAGTCCTGTGTGAGCTGGACTTTGAACTAGTTTTCACATCAGAGCACAGCATCTCAAGGCATAAGAGAGTGGGGGTGGAGATGTGTTGCTGGAAGTAGAGGTAGGGCTGTTTCACCCACTGGTGCAAAGTTAGGTGCTTCAGAAGAATTAGTTTCCCCGAGATGTGATCTGGCCTCACTCCTGGGCAGTCTTAAGCACAGCCTTTCCTAATGAATGTCCTTGGTTTTGCAACCATAATAAAGTTATCTTCATCTAAGCAATGTGTACTATATATAATAATTTATAATAATTAGTGCTATTTCCACCTCCCTCACCTGTCCTTACACAATTGTGAGCCCACAAACACACTATTTGGAAAGACCAGAAGAGTTCTCATTTTCAATGTGAAGCCAGTCCTAAATTAAGAATTAGGATGAGGTATTTTATTGGGGTTGGTTTATCCCACCCTTGCCTGTTACAGTGCTTCCTGTACCTTTCTTTGATGGAACTGAAATTGCTCACTGCTGGAGACCTGATGCTGGACTGGGTAGCCCACAGGTTCGGTTCACAGCTTTGGAAATTCAGCGTTCCCACTGCAGCCACTTGCCCTCAGGATTAGGGTGTTTTCCTACCTTGTTGTTGCCTGCCACGGTCTCCTGTGGAGAACATCCTCAGCACAAGCCGGGACTGTCTCCTTTTTTCCTTTTTGCTAAAACACACTAGTTAATCATTGCTTTCACACGCAATTGAGGTAACAATGCAATTTTTGATTGTTTTGCTAAGCCAGGTGGAGATCAGGGCTGCTGCTGCTGTCCTGTGTGCACTGCCGTCCTCAATCAGCCTGTCTAGTGCAGAAAGGTTGTTTTTCGTGGAGATGGTTTTGTGTCCTGAGGTTCTAGCTTTGATTGTGGCAACTGCCTTACTTAGCAGGCACCACAGGACACAGAGGG